>NW_007251045.1:1298897-1307051 GCF_000164805.1 Carlito syrichta
CCGGGCTCAGCCCGCCCCAAGGTGGATCAGTCCCTGCCCCGCCGCGGCCTGTGCTGCCACCTGGTGACCCTTCGGGGACTCGCACGTTGGCGCGGCCCGAGGGTGGGGGGCCGTGGGATGGGGTGCGTGAGGGAGGCTGGGGGCCTTGGGGGAACCCGGGCCCAGTGCCCCACTCCAGGGCTGGGAGGGGCGCGAGGGGCCCGCCTTCAGGGTGAGTCCGGCGCCTGAGCTCTGATGCTTCCGTCCCGGAGGGTGATGGGGGACCTGCTTGCCGTGGGGACCTGCAGAACTTCCTTCCGGGGCTCCCAGGAGCCAGGGAGTCCCTCCGAGGCCTGGGCTGCAGTCACAGAGGCCTAAGTACTCGCAGTGAGGAGAGGAGGGGCCCCTGAGCCGAGTCCGGGCCGCCTGGAGCTCCTGAGGGTCTTCCAGGTCATGGGCAGCCATGATGGGCAAGGCCCGTGAGTGACTGAGTGGGGTCACCCTGGAGGAGGATAGTCTTAGGGAGACGGGTGTGGGCCCGCTGTCTCCTCCCTGAGGGGTTTAGCATCCTTCAAGGACGAGGGAGGGCTTCATCCCATGAGGGTCCAGAAGGCACGATGTGGCTTTTCATTCCCAGTTGACAGAGGAGGAACCCGGGGCCAGCGAGGCCTGGTGGTCTTTCCAAGGCACGGGGAGTTTCAGGGCCCGTGTCTTCCCTCTATTCCTCAGCAGCACATGGGTGAGACATCCCCGCTCCTACCCTAGGTCGCCTCCTCTGTCTATCCTCGGCCCAGAAGCCAAGGGGACCTCTGTCTAACCTAAGTCAGATGTGCTGCTGCCTTGCTAAAAATCCCCAGCAGCTGCCATCCTGCTCAGAGTAAGAGCTGACATGGCCCGGACTGGTTTCTCCCCACCTCACCTGCCGCCTCCTCCATGCACCTCCCCCAGTTACGATTATCTTTACTGTCTAAGGCCTGGCTTCTCTCCCTAGGATGGAAGCACCTCAGGGCAGCCTTGTTCGCCTGTGGCCTTCCCTGCTGTTCCCTCTGAGCCGGCATGCAGGACACCCTCAAACCAGAGCTCAATTGGTTTCTGTTGCACAAAGGCAGAAACGTGCTCTCTGGCTGGGGCCAGGTGCCTCGTCTGTCCACCAGGCGGCGCAGAGCTGCATATACAGGAGGTGCCAAAAAATGGCTTACACATTTTGAGAGCTGATACCTATGTATTACTTTTTGAAGTTGAATTAAATTGCCGTAGCAATGGGTAGTGTGACACTTGCTCAACCTGCTTCTGCCGTTTCCCTTGCCTGACACATGATGACACCAGCATCCACCTGATTAATGCCATCTTTTGAGCAGCCATACTTAAAATGTGGATACATGTTTCTGGCACCCCTTGTATCCTTTTTTCCTTGGCTCTTGCTCATCAGGACAAAAACGGGCCATTTCTACCACCTCCCAGGAATAAAAGCAGAACCGAAGCTTCTGTTTCCCTGTGGATGTGAGTGTTCGGGACTTCCTGAAGATCAGCATGGGGTGAGGAGCACAGAGGAGTGGGGACACCTGGGTTTGATACCGGGTCTCGTGCATGCTAAACGTGGGAGGAGTGACTGGCTTCACCTGGCACAGCCAGCTTTTCTCATCAGTGAAATGGGCTACTAACAAACAGCAGCTGTTTTCTCAGGTGGATGTGAGAGTTAATTGAGTGAATACATGAAGGTGCTCGAAGCAGGGTCTGGCAGAGTTCATACTCAATATTCTCTCATGATTTTGAGTATCTTTGATATCGCTGTTGTTTTCTAACAGATTCATCTTTTCCCCTCTAGGGAGTGGGGGACCACAGGGTCCTCGATGCCCCAGGATATCCAGGTCTCCACGAGCAGGAAGCTACCCCCAGACAAGTGGGGGCTCTGGTGGTTCCTCTGTCCCCTCAGATGAAGAAGGAAACCCCAGCCCCTCCTACCGCTGCCCCCCAGTCCTGGCCCCCATGGTCCCACCTCACCTTCCCTGTAGAGGGCACCGAAAGTCCTGGGGGCTGGAGGACGACCAGATTCGGCCCGGTGCAGGTGTGCAGGAGCTGGGCCCAGTAGCGCTGCAGAAGCGTGTTCAGGATGCTGGATTCATTCACACTGACGAGAGAGGCCAGGTCCTCGACCTGGTCCAGCTCCGGGGGGTTGGCCTGCAGACCATCACAGAAAGTGTCCCCTGGGTCCTGGCCCCTGCACCACCCCCTACACAAACACACACACACACACACACACACACACACGGTGAGCCCGTTCTTGCCAAGAGCCTTGTGCAAAGGCCAGGGAGAAACATGAGGACGCCAGGGCTCTGGGGGGAGTGATGAAAGCTGACAGCTAAATAGGGCCAGCCCTCCTCCCCGACCTCATGCAAGCTGAGAGGCAGCCCTCTTCCCTCTGCCCTGTCCTTCCTCACTCCTGCCTTGGGAGGCGAAGCCCCAAGACAGGCTCGGCCACACCTGGGCGCCCTCACCTCAGTCAGCACACGAAGATGGGACACTCTGAGGTGTGCCAGCATCCATGGCCACCCGCTCATTTTAGGGATCTTGGGAGCCCTCAGTGTGCTCTGTGACACCCAGGAATGGAGCAGCTGCCCAAGCGACTTGTTCACCTGAACCCTATCATGAAAAGACCCCTTGGAAACCCACCCAAACCCCTACAGGAAACAAGGCACAGCTGCAGCTGCCCCTTGGACCTCCATTCTAGGGGCTTCCTGCCAGCCTTCCCAGCTGCAGGGAGTGTTCTGGGCCTGATGCCCTTGGGTGGGTCTCTGTTTTGGGTCAGCCTGTCTTCCAAGGGCACTGAGTCCCCACAAACTCCCAACATCAGTGGAGGGGAGGGCCTGAGTCGGGCAGAGAGGAACACAGACGAGCGAGGAGGAACAATCCTCTCCATCAGTAGCTGTGAAGGGTGGAAAGGGACAGGGCAGGACTTTTTTTCATCATTATATTCTGATTTGTCCTCCAAAGGATTTAGGGCGCCCAACAAAAATGTTTTCAAAACAACCGAGAATGCAAAACTAAAAGAAAGGTTAATATCCAAAACACAGGCCACTGGAACCCATGCCATGGATAATGGCAAGCAGCAAATTTGGCTGCAAAGTCCCTGGCAGCCAGAGTGAAAAGGAAAGCATGCTATCTCTGTAGCATGATTTACTATGTTCATAAAACGAAAGCAATCACTTTCTTGGGTCAGTCAGAACTCCCCTCCTGGTGCCAAGACCTGACAAACATTTTGCTGAATGTGTCCTCGTAAAAAGGACCCCATAAGACGGAGTGATTGAGCCCCTAGCAAGGCCCTCAGCAGAGCAGTGAGTTCAGCAGGGCTCATCCCTAGAGCTCCCTCCAAGGCTTCAAGCCAAAGTGCTGCCTGCAGGCAGGTACAAGGACGTCTCTTGCAGAGGTGGGGGTCCGGGGAGCTCACCCGATGAACATGCTCTTCATCCACCTCGGTGATGGTTTTGTCAGCATCAATGCAAAGCCGTACCCTTCCTGCTGGCAGGTCTGCTGTTCCCTCGTCTGGCTTTAGCACCGTTGCTGGTTGGACATCACAGAGAGAGAAGGAGAGAGGACGGGAAAGGAAGAGATGCCAGAGGCTCTGAGCCAGGCCAGAATGGGAGAGGGGGCTTGGGATGGGTGAGAAAGGGGCTACATCTTTGGAGGACTCTGAACTGTGACTCCCAAACCCTTTCGGGACAGGCAGAGGTTGACTTCCTTGGGCTTCTACCAGCCAGCATGGTGGCAGGCACAGAATAGGCACCCTGACGTTTGGGTACACTGACCCAGCACAGACCCAAGCCAGGGTGGCCAATTATGGCATGCAGGTTACATGACAGACATCACCAATCGATCAGTCTTCCAGCTGTTTTCTGACTGAGACTCGGAATCACACCACTCAGTAGAGTGCCATCATCAGGCAAAACGAATCCACCAAAGTGGGCTCCTGAGATGAAGTCTATCTGCCTACTTGCCCCAGACGCTGAAGTCCTTGAAGAACACAGTAGGCACAAACATGCTTGTGGCATGGATGGACACCAGGAGTTGATTAACTCCTCATCTCATGGAGGCCGGAATGCCTTTGAAAGACGGTGTCCCTCCCCTTCCTCCCCCCAGACTGGAAGCAGGACCCTGCATGTATGGCTAGCAGCAGTAGGGGGCGCTGGAAGAGAAGGCGTAGACCCTCAGATGGCGCTAACCCCCTGATTACCAAGAGTAAATCCGTCCTTCTGAACCAGCCAGACTTTCTCGGCCTCATACCATCTGTCCTCGGGAGCCTGAGAGCAAAGATCACATCAATTCAACCAGCAAATGACACCTTCCCGCTGTGTGGAGGGCACACCCATTCCAGTGTATCTCAGTGTAGTCTGGGGCCCTCTTATTTAAATGCAAATGGCGGTGACCCAACCCAGGTCTTTTGAATGGGGGTCTCTAGGGTGGGTTCCAGGAATCTCCATTTTTAGCGACCTTCTCTCCAGGCCCCACCCCCACTGAAGAACTGTCGTTTGACCTTGAAGTAAGCTCAACCATGTCAGCCCCGAAGAGGTGGATGCCTCACATTCTGGGGACATTGCCTCAGTCGGGGCAATTCTGTCCCAGGGCAGACGCAGCGGGAGCCCTCAAGCTGTCTGCTCATCAAGGAGGGAGGGCTGGTCCCCCCTCTCCAGGGTCAGACCACCCCTCTCCAGTTTCCTGCCTGCCCGTGGAGCAAGTCTTTCCAGAGGCCCATGGGTCCCTCCCCACTGCTGGACCACCTCAGTCACCTGGTCTGAGTTTCCGCTCCGGCCTCCTAGGCTCCCCTCCTGCGGGGCTGACCCCTCTTGGCTCTCTGTCTGAGGCCTTTCTGCATCCTTCTCCAGGGCGGGCTGGTGGCGTCCTTCCAGCCCCATCTCCAGGGTCCCTGCCCTGCCATCTGCCCTTGTGCGGGGTTCCTCTGCCATGGGTCCCAGGCTTCCCAGCCGGACCCCCTGCCCAGCAACTGCTGGCACCTCCCCACTCGTTCCCACCTCCTTAGGGGTTTTCCCGCCCTTCTCTGCAGTACTCAGAGCTCCACTTGCCTCCCCAGACTTCCCCTTAGGCTGTCCCACCTCTTCTTTCTTGTCCTGGGGCTCTCCTGCCTCCCTGGTCCTGCTCTGAAGCTCACCTGCTTTCTCAACCATCCTGGGAGCCTGCCCATGCCCCACTGTGCCCTGCGCTGGGCCCGTCTTCACTGTCTTCTCTGCCTTAGTCTGGGCCGGGGACCCCTCTCTCTTCTCTGCCTTCCTTGAGAGCTCACTTGCTCTGTCTTTCTTACCCTGGAGACCCTCCCACTTACTCCTCCTGCCCAGGAAGCCTCCCCACCTCCTCCCTTGGATTTGGGACCCTCCACTTTTCCCCTCACTCCCTGCATCCTTGGAGACCCTCCCTTTCTCCACCTGCTTTGAGGGGTCCCCTCCCTCTTTCTCCACTGCCTCCCGTCGCCCTCCCTCCTCACTGAGCTCTGGGGCTTGAGGCCTGGTCCCCTGCCTATCTGTGCCCTGGGGCTCACCCCCTTTCGGCCCTTTGGTGTGGGGGATGGTGCCCCCCTTCTTCCCCATGCTTGGATCCTTGTCGCCTTTTGTGGGTAGCACAGTCCTTCGGCCTGGGTCCCCAAGACCCGCAGTCCAGGTCTTCTCAGCTTTTGGGGCCCCATCCTCAGGGCTGGCCTGGGGGTTACAAGGAGTCACTGGGGATCCCCCTTTCTTTTCCCCTCCAGGGTCTGTGGGTGGGGGTGGGGTCTTGCATGGGGTGGAGTCAGGGGGTGGGGTCCTCTGCTCTGGCTTGGCTGAGTCTGGGTCCAGCTTGGCTACCATGAGCAGCACGTCGCCCCCCCTCACACCCCTCCTGAAGAGCGGGGCCTTTCTGGCTGGAGTCCCACTGGAGCCCGACTCCAGGGCCTTCTCGCCGTTGACACTGGTCATCTGCAAGGGTTCGGGGCTCCTGGCCCCCTCGTTCTCCCAGCCTGGAATGTTGGCACTCCCAGGAGAGCTCGACTGGTGGTCCTGAGGGGTCTGCTGACTTCTAGGCGTGGTGCCACTGCTGGACTTGCTGCTGGGCTGGCTGGTGGAAATGTCTGGGGTCTAGGAGAGAGACCACACCTGTGGGTCTAGCTGCTTGCTGACCTGACAGCTGTCATTCACTCACACATTCATTCATTCATTTAGATGTTCGCCTCACCTTGCCACCCACCCATCCAAAGGCCCTCAAAGACCCGAGACCTGGCAGGAATAATACCAAGCACTGAGCTGAGCCCAATACCCTGGACCCGAGCCCAGCCCATCAAGGCCAAGTGACAAAGTAGAAGGTGAGTGAACTCTGGGGCCCAGAAGAACCAAGTTCAGCTCCTGCCTCTGCCAGTCTGGTGGTGTGGCCTTAGCTAAGTGACTCCTCCTCTGAGTCTGTTTTCTTAATGATAAAATGATCGTGAAGGCCCAGCACACAGGGTGAGTATGAGGTTTCATGACAACACAGGGAGACAGAGCCTGGCACATAGTGTATCCCAAGTCACAATAGCTGCCTCCTCTATTGCTATTGCTGCTATTGTTTCTACCTTGATTCTTCCTGCTGGACCAGGAAGGGCCCCGGGAAGCACTCAGGGCCTGGCACAAGAGGACCTGCTCTCATCTCAGCTCCAGTCATGCCCAGAAGGTGCCCAAGGATGACACCATCAACCCTCTCTGGGCTTCGGTTTTCCCTCAGTGCAGGTGGACACTGCCTGGTCATCCAGGTCTTCTATGGGATGAGACGTGAAAAAGCGCTTTGGAAGTCATAGACAGCAAAGCCTCCTGGCCCCCATGCCATACTGCCCATGCCAACCAAAGGCCCTAGCTTCTGCCCCTGGGGTTGTCCACCCTTGCCCGACCTAGACACTGTGGCTGCATGACGGCTGAGGGGTTTCCATGGCCCAACCCTCTCGCAGACCCTTCACCGCCTGTCACTTCAGCCCTGCTTGGCACTCCATCCTCAGACCAGCCTGGCTGTGGTTGGCAGGGCTCATGGGGTCAGTTTTGCCTCCACCTTGGAAGAAAGGCCCTCATGGTCATTTTCTGTTGCCTGGCTTCACTGCCTGCCCTGCTCTGGGTTCTTCCTTCTCGAATGTGCTTTGCAAACACTGTGCCTGGGAATCTGGGGCTCTCACCCTCCTCTTGCATTCAAACCAGTGCCAACCCTGCAAAGCACCATATCTGTCTCTTCTCCCCAACCCAGGTCAACCATCTCCCATCTGGGCCACTGCCTTAGTCTCTGAACTGGTGTCCCTCTGATCTGCTGACACGTATTCCAAACCTGCTCAAAAGATTTCCTGTAGCTGCCCACAGCCTACATGAAAGCATTCACTATCACCATTGGACAGAAAAAGTACTGAACACTGCCATCAGACCTTGGCAGTCCTCAGTGGGAGCCCTGACCTCTGCTCTGGCCCTATTGTCCCTGGTTGTTCCCATGCTGCTACTGCCCTGGGCTCCACCCCTACTCAACCCTTCCCACTCCCAGGCCTTTGCTCATGCTAAGTTTGCTGCCTGGCATTCCCAGTCCCCCTTTCACTTGTCTATGCTCTACTCACCTTCTATACCCAGCTCAAATGTCACCTCTCTACAAATCTTTGCCTGTAATCAGAAATCATTCCACATTTGAAAAAATATCTACAAGCTATGCATCTAACAAAGGCCTAACATCCAGGATCTATAAGGAACTCAAAAGAATTAACAAGAAAAAAAATGAATAACCCATTAAAAAGTGAGCAAACAGATACTTCTAAGCAGCCAACACACATATGAAAAAGTGCTCAACCTCACTAATCATCAGAGAAATGCAACTCAAAACTACAGTGAGATACTACTTCATGTCAGTCAGGATAGCTATCATTAAAAAGTAAAAAAAAAAAAATGTGTTGGTGAGACTGCAGAGAAAAGGAAATGCTCTACACTGCTGGTGGGAATGTAAGCTAGTTCAGCCTCTACTGAAAGCAGTATGTGATGAAATAAAAATTGCTGGATGCAGTGGCTCATGCCTATAATCCCAGCACTTTGGGAGGCAGAGACAAGAGGATTGCCTGAGCCCACACGTTCAAAACCAGCCTGGGCAACATAACGAGACCTTGTCTCTACAAAAAAAAAAAAAAAAAAAAAATTAGAGGGGCAT
>NW_007251045.1:1307071-1314415 GCF_000164805.1 Carlito syrichta
AAAAAAAAAAAAAAAAACCTAAAAAAATTGAGCTACCATTTAACCCAACAATCCCACTCTTGGGAATATATCCAGAGGAACATAAACTGCTCTACCAAAAAGACACCTGCACATGTATGTTCATTGCAGCACTATTCACAAGAGCAAAAACATGGTACCAACCTGCATGCCCATCAAAAATGGACTGCATAAAGAAAATGTGGTACTATACACAACAGAATATTACACAGCCATAAAGAAGAACAAAATCATGTCCTTTGCAGCAACAAGGATGCAGCCGGAGACCATCATTCTAAGTGAACTATCACAGAAAGAAAAAACAATACCGCATGGTCTCATTCATAAGCCGGCCCTGAACACTGGTCACGTGAGCACAAAGGCGGGAACAACAGCCACTGGGTGCTGCTAAAGGAGGGGGTAATAGAGGTGGGATCAAGGTCACACAACCACACACTGGAACCAGGACCACCGCCAGGGGAGAGAGGGCTCACTGGAAACCCAAACCTCACCTTCACGCAATTTACTTAAGTAGCAAATCCTCACATGTACCCCACAGCTCTAAAATGCAATGTTTTTGAAAATTGTCCCACATTTCCACGAAGTCCCAGGGCACCATGCAAGGAGACCAGTCCCAGCATGAGCACACTCTGCATCCCACCCTGGCTTTTATTTGTGTCCCTCTCCTGTTCAGGTGGTCGATATCTCAGCACAGTCTCTGTCTTCATCTTTGTAGCAATGATGATGCTGATAACAAGCCCTAGAATTTATAGATTGTTGCAATAAGCCCTCCATCCCCATCATACAACGTCCTCCTCAACCCTCAGGAGGACCCAGTGAGGAAGGCTCTACCAGTAAGGAAGCAGATGCAAAGATGCCAGGCAGACCCCAAGACAAAAGACACAGAAAGCCAGCTCGGTCTCATTCCAAGGCCAGTGCCCTTAATGGCTGCACCTCACACACTCTTCCTTGTCTCTCTAGGACTCACTGGAGTCTCCTGGGAGCTTTAAAAAACCTTGATGCTTGGCCCCACTCCCAGAGAGTCTGGTTTTGTAGATCTGGGTGGTGGCTGTGCAACCAGAGCTGAGAACTGCAGTGCTAAGGCCACGGCCGAGTGGTTCAGTCCGACCTTCAGGGCCACGCAGGACAGAGCCTCAGAAGGGGGATTGACTGAACTTGGCAAATCTTACCACTGTCTACACCATCTTGAAAAGTGAGTCAGTGCCTTATTTTTAACCAACCACCAGGGAGGAGACAGTAACATGGGGATGGACCAAGCAAGATAACCAACCCCAGGCTCCCCCAAGCCCCTACACCCCATGAATTCTCTTCCTTTGGCTTTCTGAGGTAACTCAAGCCCTGGGACCCCCCAGCATAGTTTTATGGACAAGTAAACTGAGGCCAAGTGAGGAGAAGGGATTTGGCCAGGACCACATAATGTGGCGGGGGGGGCCAGAGTTAGGACCAAGGTCTCCTTGACATTCCATACGGCTCCCTTTCTATCCAGTGTTATACATGCCTCTCCCTGCCCCTACTGGCGGATGGCCTTAGGAAAAGCAGATCACCTCCCTGGGCCCCATTTTCCAAACCTGCAATGTGGGATGGATTCTAAGGGCTCCTTGCTAGGGTCACATGAGGATCAAATGAACAGTCGTGCTGGGCCCAGGAGAGAGAGCACAGAGTTATTCACTGATCAAGACCAAAAAAAAATGCAATTGGCAGAAAGAGAACTTGTTGCCTCCCAGGAACATACTCTGAGGCCTGCCTGCTCCAGGTCTGGAACATCCTGGTCTCGGCTTGGCCACCTGTTGTGGGCTGAGGCCTGTCCATCCTGCATCTTGGCTCCAAGTTTCCAGTCCAGGCCCAGCAGTGACAGCTTGTCCCCACTCTCAGCTCATCTCTACTTCTTGACTTGTTCACAGTGACACCAACCCAGCCTACAGCCTCACAGAACTACCCCCTCCAAGCCTCTGTGGCACCACCCTGGCCACCTCACTCCCAGGCAGCCATTCCTGGGCCGCTCTCAAGAGAACACACAGGATCTCAGAGGCTCTGCCTCTGTCTGGCCTCATGACCTTAAGCAAGTCATTTGACCTCCCTTGGCCTCAGTGTTCACCTCTGATAAATAGGTAGAATCCTGTCCTCCCCTCCCCATTGCCACAATGGGATCCTCATTGGGTATCAAATGAGCCCTTGAGCAGCAGAGTCAGCACTGTCTAGTGATAAACAGCACACAGTGACATTTTGGCATGACCTAGCAACAGCCTTAGGTCAAGCGAGGATGGGGACAGAGCCTGTCCTCCCTGTCATCCTCCCTCACAAAGGCTTGGCCTGGGTGTTTCAGCAGCTGCCGCTGTTCAGCTGCTGGAGGGCTTTCTGATGCAGCAATGTCATTGTCAATTGGACAAGTGCAGGCACCCGTGGGACTACCCAGGTCAAGCAAAGCTGAAGGGGAGGGGAAGGAGGAACCAGGGCCTGAAGCCAGCAAACGTCTTAGCTCAATCACTGCAACATTCACCTTGCCCCAAGGGGGCGCTGGAAAGACATGAGGAGATGGCCTTACTGCCTGACACAGGGGTACTCCCAGGGTTGCACTGCACTCCAAGACTGCCATGCTGGGTCCAGCCCCACCATCCTGCCTGGGTTCCCTGGCTAAAGAGAGAGAGAGCACCGGCCACCACCAGGGACAAGTCTGCAAGTCCTTAAAAGCACTGGAAGGAGCTACATTGCCCTATTTAGAATAGTTAAGGGCTCTTAGTGGACATTGACCAAATAGAATGGACACAGCTCGAGGAAGAGCCAGAGGTTCCTACCTATGCCAAGAATTAACCCTTTAGTTCTTCTATTATGACCATTCCAAAGGTCTCAGGGGAGGGACCTGGGTGAGCTTGGAAGCTGGAGGGCACTCGGGGGCTTGGGGTCATGCCCATTTACCACCTGGTAAGGAATGATTCCATGTTCTATACAACTATGCCAGTGAGTACCAACTGAATAGCTTTTCCACTTAAAGTGAACCAACAAGACACCTTAGCCAATATCTAGTATTCCTCTTCTGCAAAAGCATGGGAAAATGATCCCCAACAATCATACGTCAACTGATATCATTCATTCATTCTATTGAATAAACATCTGTTGAACACTCACTATGGGCCAAGTACTCTGACAATTCCTCAGGATACAGAGTTGAGGGATTAAAAAATAGTTGTTGCTTTTAAGGAATTCCTAGTCAAGTCATATTTTAAATGATTACTATGCCACCACAATTAAGACAGTCCTTGCCAGGCGCAGTGGCTCACGCCTGTAATCCCAACACTCTGGGAGGCAGAGGCGAGAGGATTACTTGAGCCCAGGGGTTTGAGACCAGCCTGGGCAACTTGGCAAGACCTCATCTCTACAATAAATCAAAAAATCAACCGAGCATGGTGATGCGTGCCTGAAGTTCCAGCTACTTGGAAGGCTGAGGCAGAAGGATCACCTGAGCCCAGCAGGTCGAGGCTGCAGTGACTGTGAGCATGCCACTGCACTCCAACCTAGGCAACAGAGTGAGACTATGACTAAAGAAAAAAAATTTAAGGCAGGCTTAGAAGTATGGCAGGAATCAGAAGAAGGAAGGAAATGAGAATTTTCAGAGGTGTGCTATTTGAGCTGGGTTTTGAAGGATGCATAGGCGCTCAATAGATTAGGTTGAAGAAAAGACATTTCTCAAAGCTGAGACAGTGGGAGCAAAGGCAGAATGACAAGTGGGTCAGAGGAGGCTCACAAGACAGATGGTGGGTACAGAACAGCATCAGGTCCCTTTCCTGGGAGCCACTTACCTCTCGTTCTGGAGAGGCAAGCTCTGCCTGCTTTCTGCATCTCGCTTCCTTGGCCTCTTTCTCGGTCTCCCGGACCAGTTGCCTAATGAAGCCCCCTGGGATGACAGAGAAAAGGGGTGGAGGCGAGGATGGTGGGGGACTCTTGTCCTCTTCCCGAATCTGTTTTGCAGAATCAAGGAAGGAGAGAGCTGGGTGAGTGAACCAGCAGGAGCAAGCTGCCCTTCATGGAGTTTGTGATGGAGTCTGGGAGGGGGCCAGGGAGGACATGCATGACCAAGCCCATGTATGAGAGGCCACAGCAAGCAGGTGGGACTCAGCAGGACTCAGGGCGGCGGAGAGGGGAGGGTGAGAGAGTATGTGGAAATGGGACACATGAGTAGCCAAGCTTGTGCGTCAATGTGATTTCTGCCTGGATGGAGTCTCCTCACAGTATGACCTAGGACCCTCAAGGCTGCTGGCTTCCTCCTTTCCCTGGGACAGACCCACTGAAATGGCCTGCTTGGGAAGGAGATTTACCAGTTCCTAGAAGGGCATGGAACACTGAGAACCATACTCTCCTGTCACACCTCAGCTTGTGGTTAACTCTAAATTAACCACCTACTGTATGCCAGGAATATGGTAAGATAGGGAAGGGCTAGCACTATGATTTAGATAAGGCCCAACCTTGTGGCTCCAGCCCTCTCTACTGACAGTGCTGTGGCTTCCTGGTGGCTCTTAAACCAGGATCTGGGCCACCGGGGCTTCCTAACCCCAGGTGCTAAAACAGGCAGGGTGAGCCTCCAGAAATGTGTCCTCCGCCAAAGCTGGCTGCACGTGGGTTGCAACCAAGACCTCTTTGTTGGCTACAGTGACCTTGGAAGCCAAAGCATAGTACCTGCAGGGCTGACTCTGTCATGTCTTTAACCTGCATTGTTGCAACTGCTCAGGAGAATAACAGTCCCCAGAGCTTTATATGGAAGAGCCCCATGCAGGTTTAAAATAGCCTCGTTATCAAGGCCCTCTGTGTGTGTCTGGGAAGACTTGCTCTCTGATAAAGGGGGAATCTGACGGGAGGCAGGAAAGACCAGGAGACCGTGGGGGACAGCTGGCTGATGCAGGCCTCTGCCCAGGAACAGAGAGCAGGGGACGTGCACAGCCACTCACATGGCTCTCCCATCTTCCCTAAGGTGAGAGGGAGTCAGGCAAACTTGGCAGGTGTCAAGCTCTGCTTCTGCCAACACTAGGCTCAAGGCTACCCAGCCTTGAGGGGCGGTGGACAGCCAGGAGGCAGCCAGGAAGAAGCTTCTTGTCCCCTCCCCCACCCTCTCACCCTTCTGCCTCCAGCTCTTCCAGTCCCATGCACAGGGTGGGGTGGGATGCAGGGGAGAACAGACTTGGAGAAATGGCAGCCCTGCATGCTGGTTCGTGAAGAATAAGAAAGGGAAAGAAAGACACAGGGAAGAAGAGCCAGTTTCCAGCTCTCCGTGGTGAATGAAGGCAAGGACCACGGACACCCACCCGTGGCACACACCTGGCCGCCGACAGCCCTGCCTCAGCCCCCCACGTGGCCCTCCTCCCACTCACTCCCCATGCTTGTCAGAACTGCTGAGATGATCCAGCAGTCTACCCTCCTTCTCTCACTGCCAACTGAGAAACAGGAAGAGGCCGGGCAGCTGTAGGGCAATAAAGGGCACAGTCACCAGCGACCAGGACTAGAAAAGCCACGGCCAACTGGGCTGGCTGGGAGATGGGGGGGTGGGATTGGACGTGCAACACGGCAAGCTACAAGATTCCCTGCCCAGGGCGGGAAAGGGCAGACTAGGCCACCCAGGCTGGGCCTTGTTTTCCAAGGGTCATGCTGGTCCCTGCAGTGTAGCCCTGCCCCGAGCATCACTTTCCTTCTGCTCCCACAGGGCGAGGCGTGAGGAGATGGCCATGCTGAGGCAGTGCCAGGCCGTGAGTTGATGAGATGAGATGAGGTGGAGATCCTGGCCAGACAGCACGGAATGAGGCTTTATGGACACACGGAGCGCATGAGACAAATAGGCGCAGGACTGACACACAGAGATATGTGGGAGAGAGAAGAGAGAGACAGGTCAGTTCCTGGGCATGCCATTCCATCCCCACCAACGCCACCGACCAAGACCACCTGGGGGAGCGGGATGGGGGGGACAGCACCTGTCATCACTCCTGCCAGGAATATGGTCAGCAGGAATGCCACTACTGGCCATGGAGTGGACAGTGCCCTGAAACCTTTTTTCTTGGCCCCAGACTTTAAACTGTTCTTGAGGTATAACATACAATTGGAAAAATACAGAATCATATGCACATAGCTCAGTGACTCTTACCAAAAAAAAAACCCCATATAACTAGCACCCTGATCAAGATTTTTAAAATTATGTTTTGCTTCTTTTTTTTTTTTTGAGATGGGGTCTTGCTCTATTGCCCAGGCTGGAGTACAGTGGCATGATCATAGCTCCCTGCAGCCTCCAACTCCTGGGCTCAAGTGAGTCTCCTGTCTCAGCCTCCCAGGTAACTGAAACTACAGGCATATGACACCATACTTGCCTAATTTTTAATTTTTTTGTAGAGACAGTCTCGCTATGTGGCCCAGGCTGGTTTCAAATTCCTGGCCTCAAGTGATCCTCCCACTTTGGCCTCCCAAGGCACCAGGATTATAGGCATGAGCTACTATACCCAGCCTATTCTTTTATTTATAAGAAGTTCAAGAAGAGGCAATTCTAGTCTGTGGTAGTGGAGATCTGAGAAGCAGTTTGCTTTGGCTAGGAAGAGGCACGAGGGAACTTTCCAGGGTACTGGAAGTGTCCTATATCTTGATCTGAAGGATGAGTGTACAAGTGTACCATGTGTAAAACTCCATCCTGCTGTCTAGTGAAGGCTGGACATTGTGCTGTAAGTCATACCTCAGTTCAAAAAAATAGAGCCCAGGAACTTTCCTCGTCCCCCTTTCTGGTCACGGTTCTCTCAAGTGCAACCACCACTCTAACCACTGACACCACGAAATAGTGGGCTTTCTTTTTTGAGGGAGCGGTCAGCTCCACATCTGGGCCACACAAATTAGGTGAGGGCAGGAAGCAGTAGCTCCCTACTGGTCCCACGCTTTGGGGGAATGATTTGTCATCCTATTGAGAACTTTAACAAATGATCATAACTTTTGACTGAGAAAACCCTCTTCTGGGAAACAAATTTGAGAAAGTAACCCTAAACCAGAAATTTTCATCACTATGTCGCTTGCATCTTAGAAAAAGCAGACACAGCATTCAGTAACTAGAGAATGGCGACTATATTAGAGTACCTCTAACTTGAAGTGGCATTATGAATCCACTGGAAAGGGTGTTTAGGAAGCATTATTTTTGAACAGCCGTATTGAGGTATAATTTGCATGCCATGAGATTCACCCGCTGTATTAAAAATTAGATGATTTTATTTTTTTAGCCGGGCTCAGTGCCTCAGCCTGTAATCCCGTGCCTTTGGGAGGCTGAGGTGAGTGGATTGCCTGAGCCCGTGGGTTCGAGACCTGCCTGGGCAACTT
>NW_007251045.1:1314459-1398862 GCF_000164805.1 Carlito syrichta
GGAGCCGCCAGTGCACTCCAGTCTGGGCGACAGAGTGAGACGCCAACTCAAAAAAAAAAGATGATATTTTAATAAATCTACAGTTGTGCAACCGTCCCCACAGTCTAAATTGTGAACACCCTCATCATCCCTCAAAGACTGTTCATGCTAATTTACAGTCACTAGCCGTTGCCACTCTTAGCCCCAGGCAGCCACTCAGCCGCTACCTATCTCTATAGATCTGCCATTTTTGGACATTTGATATAAATGGAACTGCACAGTATTGAGTCTTTGCATCTGGCTTCCTTCACTTTGCGCAATGTTTTTGATGTTGGCCCATGTCATCGTGTGTATCCACACCTCATTCCTATCCCTTGCTAAGTAGCATTCCATTGCAGGGACAATCCAATTCTTTTAAATCCATGCAACAATTGATAGGTGTTTAGATTGTGTTCACTTTGGGGCTGTGATGAATAATGCTGCTACAAACAGTCATAAGTCTTGGTGTGCACATAGCCTTTTGTTTTTCTTAGGTATATTGTTACAAGTGAAATTGATGAGTCATATGGTAACTTCAGGTTTGATTTTTTTTGAAAGAAAGTGCCCTACTGTTTTCCAAAATGGCTACATTGTTTTCTGCCCTCCCCTCCAGGGGATGAGGGTTGTTTTGGAAGCATTTGCAGTAACACTGGAAGGTGCTCTTCTTAGCCTATAGGAGAGCTGTCCAAAATGGGCAAATAACAACAATTCACAAAGAAAAACAAGTGAAGGGAAACACAGCAAAGGCTTAGTGGAGATGGTCTTGAATGGAGGAATGAGTCTCCTCTTCCTTCAGCTTTTCTCGCTTCTGGTTTCAGGTCAATGTGTCCTCTGAGCAGCATTCTCCTCTGTCCCCTCCTGGGAGACACCCACCCTCAGCCCCACTGACCAGATTTTAAGGCCTCGAGGGCTGGGAAGAAGCTGCCCTCAGTGACTTGTCCCAGGAGAGCTGGCTGGGCTCCCTGCTGGGTTGAACCAGTGCTTGCCCTCTCCCAAGAGCCCCTGGCGAACATGTCTTGCTGACCCTGCACCCCATTAGTAGCTGGACCACAGCCATGGGAGTGTTTACACCACAGCAACTGGTCAGCGCTGTACAAATCAAGGCTTTTATGCAGAAACTGGCCATGCAACACGTACCACCACATCACAGACAGAGAACCCCACACTTCTACAAGGCCTTGCCAGATTATCTCAAGATTCAAAGATCCAAGAAGGGACGTTTCAGCTCCGATGAGATCACATGCCCGAGTGGAGACCTCAGAAACATTTCCAAGTGCAGACAGCCATGGGTTTGCCTTAAGAAAAATTCTCTCATGGTGTGGGCTCTCTTACAAACCTGTTTTGTGTTGCTATGAAGGAATGCCTGAGGCTGGGTGATTTGCACAGAAAGAGGCTGATTTGGCTGACAATTCTGCAGGCTATACAAGAAGCAAGGTGCCAGCATCTGCTTCCGGTAAGGGCTTTGAGAATCTTCCAGTCATGGTGGAAGGGAGAGGGAGCAAAAGAGAGAGGGAGGAAGGGAGAGAGGGAGGTGCTAGGCTCTTTTTAACAAGAAGCTCCCCACTATTCTCAACAGCAAAATCAAGGAACCAACCTAAGCGCCCACTCACAATTGACTGGACAAAGAAAATGTGTTATATATACACCATGGAATACCACACAGCCACAAAAAGAATGAAACCACATCCTTTTCAGCAACAGGGATGGCTGGAGATCACCATCCTAAAAAAACGGACTCAGAAACAGAAAACCAAACACCACTGCATGTTCTCACTCATCTGTGGGAGCTAGATGGTCCCAAAGATGGAAACAATAGACCCTGGGGGAGGGGGAAAGGGTGCTTAAGGTTCAGAAACCACCTACAGGGGCCCAGTGCTCACTCTCCGGGGACTGGGCCGCTTGAGACCCAATCCCCAGGATATGTCCACAGGATATGTCCGTGCAACAAACATGCACGCACGTGTACCCCGAATCTAAAATAAAAATGATGGGAAAACCCCACCAACAAGCTCTCCTGTGAACTACCAAAGTCAGAGCTCACTCAGGACCTGGAGGGCACTGAGCCATTCATGGGGGATCCGCCCCCATGACACAAACCCCTCCCACCAGGCCCACCTCCAACACTGGGGTCACATTTCAGCAGGACAAACATCCAAGCCATGTCAGCGCTACTGTGTGCAAAGGCACAGGAAGCTGGGGACAGACATGGGCACCGTCTCTGGGGACAAGGGCTGAGGGGATGGCGGGGACAAAAGGTGTCCTCCCACCGCCCCCTCAGGATACTGTGGAGAGACCCAAAAAATGACTCACTCAAGGCCTCCATGTCTGAGGAGCAAAGTCCAGGTTATGAATAGTCCTGATGTGAGGTGGCTGTTGGACCCCATCCAGCCTAGGCTCAGCCTTATCTCAGTGGCTGCTTCCAAGAATCATCCTCCGTTTTGAGGATCCGGGGGCAATCCTGGTTGTCGGTCTGGGCTGTCCTCAGCCTGGGCTGCCAGCCAGCCCAGCCGGCCTCAGCACAACGGGGCAATGAGAAAGAGCTCATGTGGAGCCTCTCTCCCTAGGTCCTGCCCCTCAGGGGCCCTGGCCAGCCCCACTGACCCAGGGCCAGCCACCAGTCCCTCCAGGGAGACTTTGTCAAGCCTTAATTTAAGCAAGTGTTCTTATCACCACATTCCCCTCCAGGCGGCCTAAAACATACACCTGCCTCGTCAGCTGCTGTTTTAAGCCCATGAGGAGGTCCTAGATGCTCCAAATTCACAGTATGAAGTCTCAAGTCTCCCCCTGGGAGAAATAGGCTGGTGAAAGGAAAGGCAACCCCCTAAGCCAGGGATGGCTTGAGATAGTTCCCACCTCACCCTGCAATGTCCAGTCCCAACACAGTGGCCAGACATCCAGTGATCTCACCCTTCTCCTAGAATCAACACCCAAGCCTTTATAGCAGCTTGTAAGGACCCTCACAACCACCTGTCCTAATACCTTTCCCCTGCCATCCTCTACATCAGTTGCATGACCACCTGGATACACCCCCAAAGCATTCTCACCTCAAGGCCTTGGCACATGCTGTTCCCACTGTCTCAGACTCACAGCTCACACCTTCACCTCCTTCAAGTCTTTGCTTGGAGTCAGCCTCCCAGCAAGCCTGCCTTCACCCCCATTTATTTATTTGTTTGTTTGTTATTTAAGGTGGGAAAGTAGGATTTATTGAGAGAACAGGATTTATTGAGCTCCCAGTGTGGGAGGTGATCCGAGGGGAGGTTGCCCCCCTATTTAAATTTCAGCATAGCCCCTAATCTCATCCCACTCTCCTCCAGAATGTGGCCTCCATGAAGGCCAAAATTGTCATCTTTTCTGCTCACTTCGGTTGTCCCAGTGTCTAGAACTGTGCCTGGTACATACTTATCTCTCAATAAAAATTTGCCAAATGAATGAGTCCATAGGTGAATGAACAAATGAATGATTAGGAGTGTGGCTGAGAAGGGACAGAGCAGCAACTTTGTGGCAGAGTTCTGGCTTGCTCCTGTGCTGAGTTCTGGCTTGCTCCTGTGCTGTCTGCCTCCATGTGTAGTGGAGCAGCATGTTATCGTGGTCCAAGTTCACATCCTGAGGGACCCGGGAGACTCTGAGCCTCGATTTCCTTAGCTGCACAATGGGAGGACACCCACACATTAAGCATGTGCTTGATCACTCACTGGTGATGACTCTCAATCAGATTTTCTTTTTTGCTTGACGCCATGGTTGAAACATGCCCAGAGAGCACAAGATGATGCACCAGCATTTAGGGAGAACCAACCAGGTGCCAGCACCAAGATAGATTCTTACACAAAAACTGGCCCCAGTGCCTCTCAATTCCTAGTGGGCCTGGAACTTAAGTATATTAAAATCCATTATCACACTTCATTCCCACAACAGCACTACACAGCTGATATCACTCTCAGAGCAGGCAGCGACTCAGACAGGTTGAGGTGCTTGTCTGAGGTCTTCCCATGCACGCTCAGCTCTGCATTCATGATGGGAAGAGGCCAACTTGGGTGTGCCCGGCCAAGGCTCCGAGGTGCTCTGTGTCCTGGTAGCAAGCTGTGGAACCCAGGACGTGGCTCAAGTAAGGACATTCGAGGGTAGGACTGGGAGTACAGGGCACTGATACTTAGTATCTGCTTGGTATTAGACACAGGCTGGGTGTGTCATAGCTGGGATCACCCTATGGAAGGAGGTGGGGGTGACCTAGGGGTAACCTAGCTCTGCCCTCCCTCCTTAGGGGGTACATAATGAAAATCATAACCATGCTACCAGTTAAGACATGTCCTTAACTCTTCCCATCAGTAAAAGTGGATCCTCTGGTTAACCCCCTCTCAGGGCACTCAGAGAAAGGGGACAGGCCCTGCCCCCAATTGGGAAGGGGTGGGGCTGGCTCATGAGTGAATGCATGTATGTGTCCCCAGGCTAGCCCACGGCATCCTGAGGGCAGGCAGAGGTTGGCCATCAGAAGCGTCAACACAGAGCTCAGATACTGGGCAAGAATGAGCCAGATGCCAGATGCCTGGTCCCACAGATGGTTACGCGGGAGGTCAGACACCCAGGGATAAAGGATGTTGGGAGAATTGAAGCCAGCACTTTGGATGCATCCTCCTCCCCTCTCCCTCACCCTCTGCCTGTGGAGGCCAACCTGTGGCTGAGAAGCGACAGAGCAGCAAGGCTGAGCAGCAACGGGCTCCTTTGTTGCCCAACTTCCAGATAGGTTCAGCTTAGGGGAGTCACCCACCATCAGGAGGCCTGAGGGCATCCCCGTCTCAGTTCTCCCCAAGCCACGGCCGCCTCTCTGTCCCAAAGGCCGTCTTCGCCGCCCTCCTCCCTCTCCTGTTGGGGCTGCAGCTCCTTCCCAGCCCCTTCAGGCCCAGAGTAGTAACTGCTCCCACTGGTGCTAGCCCCAGAGTGTTGTGCCATCATCCCTTGAGGGAGGGGTCAGAAAACGATGCCTCGCAAGTAGGCGGAATTGGCAAAGGCTGGGTCCTGCTAGGGGAGGGAGGAAGGGAAGGAGGGGGAAAGGACGGGGCATGTAGCCACATACTGGGTACCTGGTCCACTATCAGGGAGAGAGAGGGCCCTCTGGAAGCCCACACTTGGCCTGCATGCAACTTTCTTATGCAGTAAATCCTCACTTGTACCTCTCAACTCCAAAATGAAAATAATAACAACAATAACCAAGTTCAAAAAAAGGAGGAAAATTGCCCCTGTGAAGGGTCAGATAAAGCCCGTGAACCCTAGGACTGTAGCTCTGCTGTGTCTGGGCCACTCCACCCTTGCAGCTCAAAACCAGACACACATGATATGCAAATAAGTGGTTGTGTCTGTTTGAATACAACATCACTTTTTTTTTTAAGTTGGAGTCTTACTCTGTCACCCAGGCTAGAGTGCAGTGACACACTCACGGCCACCCCAGTGTTAACCTGCTGGGCTCAGGCGATCCTTCTGCCCCAGGCTTCCAAGTAGCCAGAGATACAGGCACGCGCTACCATGCCTGGCTAATTTTTTTATTTATTGTGGAGATGAGGTCTCGCCAAGTTGTCCAGGCTGTTCTCGAATCCATGGACTCAGGCAATCCTCTCACCTCGGCCTCTCAAAGTGCTGGGATTACAGGTTTGAGCCACCATACTTAGCCACAGCTTCACTTTTTTTTTTTTTTTTTTTGAGTTAGAGTCTCACTTCGTCACCCTACCTGGATGTAGTGGCACACTCACGGTTGCCCCAGTGTCAATCTGCTGAGTGCCAGTGATCCTTCCACCTCCACCTTCCAAGCAACCGGAACTACTAGCTGCCACACCCAGCTAATTTTTTTTATTTGTTGTAGAGATGAGGTCTCACCAAGTTGCTTGGGCTGGTCTCGAGCCTGTGGACTCAGGCAATCCACTTGCCTCAGCCTCCCAAAGTGCTGGAATTACAGGCTGAGCCACTGAGCCCAGCCACAACTTCACTTTTTAAACCAGCTGAAGGGTTGCACTTGGCCTTGGGCCGTTGTTTGCTGACCCCTGCCTGAAAGGTTCCCTTGCATCCTGTCTCCTACTTTGGTGACTAATCCCTTTCCTACACCCTAATCAAATGGCTCCACTGGAGTGAGTAGTCTACACCCTACCAGTGCCCTGATCGTACAGCCGACCATACAGCCCCCTTGTTCCAGAGAAGGAGGAGGGCTGCCCAGGGGAGGAGTGGATGATGGGAACAAAGCCACTGCTCCACAGCACCCACATGGCCCTCTCCAAGGGCTGCTGCCAGCCTGGCCTGCTCTGGGCCCCAGGAGCTGACCCCAAGGCACTGTGCCCCAGTCCCCGGGCTCTCTTGTTGTCTGACTACCCCTTGAATGTGGCCGATGGAAGGTTCTGGACAGACCTGCAATTGGGAGGAGCTAGTGGTCAGGGCATGCGGCCTCTGCTCCATCCTGCTCCTTCCACATCTGGCTCTAGTTTTGGCAAGCCTGTGTTTCTCCATCTATAACCACCATGCCCTTCCAGTGGCCTGCTAGTCTCTGAGGGCTTCAACATGCTTGGTTGGTTCCCTTAATCTCACACACGTATCTTGGGAGAGTTCCTTCACTAAAAGGGCTCTCAGGAATATGCCAGCCGACTGTACTGTTTTTGAGTAGGACCTTGACTGACACATCCAGGGGGCAGATAGGTTTTGATTCATGTGTTAACTCTGATAGCTGGGTGGTGGCTGCCTGGAGTGTCATGTGGGAAGGACTCTGAACCTTTATGCGAGCGCAGTGGAAGTCAAATGCTGTGATTGATTACTAATGTCTCCCCTGGGCATGGAAGAAGGGAATGGTGCATGCATGCTGTCTATTTGCCATTCATAGGCTAGATGAACAAAAGGAACCCTTGTGATTCATACACGGCCCAGCCTAACTAACCCAGGTCTTGAGTTGGGAGGCCAAATAGCCAGGTAGTAAGGAAAAGGGACTTTTCCCAATACACCTAATCAGGACAAAGGCAGCCACAGCTGAGGGTGCAGGCCTTGCTCACAGCAATCCACATGACCCGAGAAGATGAGAAGATTGGGGGATGCATGAGAAACAAGGGGGAATAGGTTGATGGCGGGAAAGAAAGGTGTTAAAGAGGAAGAGAAGGAAGAGAAAGGCAGGTGAAGTGGTGTGACGAGGAAGAATGAAGGACAGAGGGCTGCGAGTGTGGAGGCCAGCAGGAGCGCCCCACACCATCAGAGCTGCGGGCATTTACATGTGGAAAGATCCCAGAGACCCAGCCCTCCTCACAAGGAGTTCTCTGGATGAATAGTCAGTGAGTTCCCTCTTGGTTGTGTCCATTGATGGTGAGCTCACTACCATATAACACATTTAGGGCCAGCTCTAATTGCTCTTATTCTTTGAAATCAGCATTGCCAAAAGCCTCCAGAGACTAGAAGACCCACTTCTCCTGTCCTGGCATCCATGGACCAGGGAAAGGAAGTGAGTCTCTCGGCCTACTGCTTCTGATGGCAGTAGAACCTAGGTCCTCAGTTCCCGGTGCCCAGGGTCTGACACCTTTTCCTCCTACTTAGAGAGCTGCCTCACCAGGACAGCCAGCTGCTGGCCCCAGTTCTGCTCTCAGAAGAAAGAAACGACCAGGTTAACCCGTTTTCCATATGACACCTGCTGCATCCACCCCCAATTTTCTCATCTGGAGCCTCCCACCATCTCTCAGGCGACAAGACTTCTAGATCCCCGGGAGTCTTCCAGCCTGCCCTCTGCAGGGAAGTGGACGTTTCACTCTGCAAGAGGTTGACCAAAGCAAATGCAGCGGGAGTCCTGCCCTTCAGTGGGTCGACAGTCCTGGAAGTCTCAGCCCCAAGCTTGGGCCTCACTATGCCTGTTGCTGAACCCCCAAGACTGTAAGTCCTACCTCTGCCAAGCGGGGACCCTGGGCTTTCTGGAGCACAAGATGTTCTGTGGCTGTGAGCCACTACTGCCTTGATAATAATGTCCTTTTGCATAGCCATGGCCCCAGCTGACTCAGATTGAGTCCCAGATGGATTAAAATCTTCAAATGCTTTGCATATCAGTGGCTGACAGGCCAGCGACCCCATCCCCACCCTGCCTGCTTCCATCCCTAAACCATGCAGTGGGTGTTTTTTTAGAGAAATTGGAGATTAAAGTCTCAGCTCCTCCAACCCATCAGCCCTCCCCTGTCCACATCTGTGGTTGCTCCACAGACGTAGACTGGCTACACGCTCCTGCTAGCCACATTTACAGCCTGGTAAGACACTGGACCTCACAGATGGGTCTTGTGGTCTAGTGCAGAGATGGCTGGTAATGTTTCTCTCACGTGCCAGCCCTGACTAGTGTGTAGTTAGGGGCTGCCTGAAGTGTTGTATTGTGAAAGATCCTCAACCATGGCTGAACGAAACAAGAATGTATGCTGTGATTGACTAGCAATGTCTGCCATGGACGTAGGAATGGTTAGGTGTGGTGCATATGCCAAGCATTTGCCATTTCCAGTTTGGTGTTTCCCCTGCCACAGTAAAGCAAAAAGGTGGTCAGACTTTTGCTGGGAGGCTTTCCTAAGTGCTTATAGGGTTGGAGTGCTCCATCAAAGGGCTAATCTTCTACCCCCTGCTGTTTTGCTACCAAGAACTGTGCTAATCAGTAGCCACTAGCCACATATGGCAATTATATTTCTTTCTTTCTTTCTTTCTTTTTTTTTGAGTTGGAGTCTCACTCTGTTGCTCAGGCTGGAGTGCATGGCCACCCCAGCGTCGATCTGCTGGGCTCCAGTGATCCTTCCACCTCAGCCTTCCAAGTAGCTGGAATCACAGGCATGTGCTACCATGCCTGGCTAATTTTTTTAGTTATAGAGACAAGATCTCGCCAAGTTGCCAGGACTGGTCTTGAACCCGTGGGCTCAGGCAATCCACTGGCCTCGGCCTCCCAAAGTGCTGGGATTACAGGCTGAGCCACCGAGTTCAGCCAGTAATTATATTTCAATCAACTACAATTAAGTTAAAAATGTAGCTTCTTGGTTGCACATGTGGCTTGTGGCTACCATATTGGACATCACAGATACAGAAGATTTCTATGATTACAGAAAATTCTGTTGCACAGAACTGGTCTGTACCAGCAGTTCTCACCAAGTGGTGATTGTGCCCACCAATGGACATTTTTGACAGTATCCTGAAAATGTTTTTGGCTGGAGAGGAGATGTTACCTGCACCTAGCAGGTCAAGGGCAGAGACGCTGCTAAATATCCTTCAAAGCATGTGCCAGCCCCACCACAAAGTATTATCCAACCCCAAATGTCAAGGTCCCAAGGTTTATGCTGGCCTAGAATCCAGGCGTGAAAGAGTCATGGCAAATGGAGAAGAGCCCTGAGGGAAGGGGAAGGCGACATCATCTTTAAGTAATAAATGAGGGGGCACCCCAAAAAACACTGAATTTACTTGTTAAAAATTGTGTATTTATCTTTACACATTAAACTTCAGTCACCCTCAAAATACTCTTTGTTTGATGCAATACACCTATCAAGACACTTTTTCCACTGGTCAGAATAGTTTCTGAACTCATCCTTTTTGATGCTTTCTGCTGTTTTTTGCTTCACCTCTTCCATATCAGGACAATGTTTCCCTTGAGGACTTTTTTCATCCAGGTGAACAAAAAAAAGTCAGCTGGGGCGAGACTAGGGAGGGTGGGGCACAGAGGAGTCTTGCTGTTTTGGGTCAAAAGCTGCTAAACATGGCCAGGTTCGGCGGCTCAACCTATAATCCCAGCACTTTGGGAGGTCGAGGCAAGTGGATTGCCTGAGCCCACGGGTTTGAGACTAGATGGGGCAACTTGGCGAGACCTCATCTCTACAGTAAATTAAAAAAAATATTAACTGGGCGTGGTAGCACACACCTATAGTTCCGGCTACTTGGAGGGCTGAGGTGGAAGGATTACTGGAGCACAGCAGGTTGACGCTGGGGTGGCCATGAGTGTGCCACTGCACTCCAGCCTGGGTGGATGCATTGTCATAGTGAAAGAACCAGTCACCTATTTGCCACAACTTGGACCGTTTCTTTCACAAATTGTGATGCAACCTTCTCAAAACTTCCAGATAAAAACTTTGGTTGGCCATTTGAACCAGAGGAATGAATTCTGAGTATACTATAAGGGGCCTGCCCTCCAAAAGATAATTCTGGGTTTTTTAGGCCCTCCCCATCGATGTCACAAAGAGAGAACTAAGGAAATGACCCACCTATTGTTGAGAGAAAAACAAGAGGAAACACAAGTCACTAAATCTCTCTGATTCTCAGTTTCCTTTTCTGTAAAACTGGGACAGTACAGCCCCTCTAATGATCATCCATGGCTTACACAAGGTTATGAACGAGAACGAGTTTGTTATCTGTCCCAGTGAAACAGTGTTGTCAAATTCATTATCTAAACCAATCCATCATCTTAACCAACATTGTTTGCAAGATTTGACTAAATAGTTCAGTCACTAGCAGAAAGGCACTGAGTTCTAGTTTTATTTCACCCTGCATGACCTTGGGTCTCTTAAGACTCAAAGTCTCACTTCCTGGTCCGCATAATGGGACTAATAGCTTACCAAGCCCACAGGAATATTCAGCATGGATGAGATATTTAATCCTATTGAGCAAAGCATCTTTCCCTCAACTCCACATTTCATCCAGCTGCCCTCCGTGAAATTGAAACTTACACCCCAGCTGGTACCCAAGAAACAGCTGAAAATGTACTCAGTCTTTGACAGGCATACAGAAATTCCCTCGGGACTCTGAACTCTGAAATTCCTGCTACCCTGAGCATGAGGACTGGCCAAGTGTTTGGCAAACCCACCAGCCTCGACCTGCTGGACTCAGGCGATCCTGCCTCAGCCTTCCAAGGAGGTGGAACTACAGGCGCGCGCTACCGCACCCGGCTCATTTTTTGATTTATTGTAGAGATCAGGTCTTGCCAAGTTGCTGAGGCTGTCCTCAGACCCATGGGCTCAGGCAGTCCCCTCACCTCAGCCTCCCAAAGTGCTGGGATTACAGACTTGAGCCACCGCGCTCGGCCAGAAACTACAATTCTTAAAAGTGCACGAGCACAGTGAAAAATAGTGTAGCAAGGGACAGTTATGGAGCTAGGTGAATCACATCTGGGAGAGACCTGATTCAATGAAACTGAAGGTGTCTCTGGATCATTCAGACTGAATGAGGGGTATGCATGGGGGTGAGGAGGAAGAGAGAGAGAGCGAGAGAAAGAGAGAGAGGTGGCGGGGGGAGAGAGGGAGAAAAGAGAACCTGCCTTGACATCCAAGGACCTTGTTTGTTTAATAGAATTCATTCTTGAACCTCCATTCAAACTAGAGCTGAGATTCAATCCTCCTTTTCAAGGCTTGAAAGATAATATGAAAAGGTTGTGTAGGGGAAGGTAATAGGGAGGGTCGGATGATTACGTCTAACATGGAGAGCTCCAGTCTGCTCTCTGAATGCCAGCTTCCATGGCAGGGCCTGATCTAAGCCTAGCCTGTCATTGCAGAACTGTGTGTCCTCGGGCAAGTCTCTTTCCCATTTTGTGCCTCTGTTGCAAATAGAGAGGAATGGATTTGGCTGCATCCCGGGGGACCCTCCACGGGTCTCAAACACTTCCTTCATTTTGATTCCACTTAGCTTAAATATTATAGAGATGTCACACACCACAGCGACTAACTATCTCTCAAAAGGGAACATGCAGTTGCTTAATACCAAAACCCCCGTGGAGGGCTGTTTCGACATGGGGTTTGTAGACTCACGGCCCCAGTTCTTGCCTTTGGCACTTCAGATGGTTCTCTGCAGCTCTGAGGCTCTCTATTCTCATCTCAAAATGCCACAGAAAAGCTCACGTATCCCTTGAAGATCACCAGTCCAACGAAATCTCACTGATAGACCCTCATAAAGCACTGTGTGTTATGCATGTTTGTGAAATGACTCAATGAGTTTGGACCAGGAAGGCTCTGAGCAGCAGTCCTCTGTGGCTTTGTTAGCTGGAGTCAGAGCCAGCGGGAAAGCTCTCCTCCAGATTGGGTGGGCATCAGAACCCACCAGGCTTAACATCTGTAGATTTCTGGGCTTCCTCCCCTAAGACTGTTCAATAGATCTGGGATGAGCCTGAGAATTTGCTTTTTAAAAGTATCCCCCCCGACCCAGCTGAGTCTGCCAGGTTAGGTAGTCAATGACCTCCCTGAATGCTGAATCCTGGAGAAGATCTCAAAGGTAGTCCCGCCCAACTCCATCAGGTTTTAGAAGGGGAAACTACACTCCCATTGGGGAAAGGACTTGTCCAAGGTCACAGAGTCAGTAGAGCCCAAACCAGGCTACTCCAGGCGACCAGACCCATCTGTAGGTGGCACCAAATATATTTAATTGGTGTCATACTGCCCCTCCAAAGCCAGGAGACCAGGAGATTCCTTCTCCTCCTTCTCTTTCGCCTCCGCCTTCCTCTCAACCTCCTCCTTTTCCTTTTTCTCTCATTCTCCACTCTCTCTTCTCTTTCTCTCTCTTCTCTGTCTTTCTCTGTCTCTGTCTCTCTCTCTCTTCCCCTAACCTGCCATATTTTCTAGGACTCATCCACAGCCTCAGACCACATAGGCTGCTCCCCTGTCTGCTCCCCCAGTGCAAGCTGGGCATAGCACCCAGGCACAGGAAAATAAAATTTAGGTCAACAGCAGACACAGCACCCAAGGGAACCATTATCTCACTACACTCTGGAAGCCCTAGTAGGACCCTCAGCCTCCACGAATTAGTGCACTGATGGGGCAGGCACCTTCTTGTACAGCTGCAAAGAGAAAGCAACAGTCTAGTGCTTCAGGCCTTGTGGGTTAGAAGGCCAGGCCCCTGCACATGTGGGTCAAAGCCAGACGAGGCAGCTTGGAGCCCTCTGGGCTCTTTCCGCCCAGCCTCCTCTATGGGAAAGTGCCAGAGGCTGTGTTAAAGCACAGCCCCCCGCCCCACCCCCCATGCCACCATCCCCGCCACTGAGGCCTGTGGATCTTCTTCATTCAAAGAGAAGTCTGCTAACACGTGTACCAGGTAAAACACCTCTGAAAGGCACAGGGAACAGCCAGGAGGACGTCTCCCGAGATGGCACCAACCCCCTTGAGTCGCGTTGCATGAAATCGAAACCTTCGGCCATAAACCACAATTCCCCTTTTCCCCATGCTCACACCTGCTTAATTTGGAAGTGGAAAAACAAAACACATTAAAATCAAGGCTTACACTCAACAGGGTTAGAAACATGGAAAGGGAAGCGTTTGGCTCCCTGACCATAAACTGAAAACCATGTAAGCAGAAATCACTTGTAGTTTAGGAAAAACATAAACCCAGATGTCTGCCAGCAAAGATCCGCAGTGGAGGGTTAACTCAAGACTCTCAACACCTCTTAAAAAATGATTAGCAAGTGGCTAGGTCCTAACCATGGCGATCTCAACAAGTGTCCGCTTGGCCCAGCGTTTTGTTCCAAAATCTTTCCTCAGAAATACACTCCGTTTCAAAGTGAGAGGCCCAGGAACCGGCGAAAGGATAAGGCCTTGGAAGCTCTCAACACCAGAAAGCCCTAAAATAGACCCAAAGACCAGAGGCCTGCCGCCATGGCCCCCTAAGGCACATTCTGGAAAATTAAAACTTGCCTGTCCGTTCACATTAAAACCCAGCCCGACAGTACCTTCTCCAAAGAGGCCACAGGTCACGGGAGCCACAACCGCCTAAGAGGTCTCCCCAGAGGCAGCGAAGGGACCCCACCAAGCCAGGAGAGCAGGGGCCAGGGAGAAATGCCGGGAGTGCCCTCCGCACACACTCACACACGTCCCTTCTCAGTCGCCCTCCCCAGCCCGTCCTCCCCCCACCCTCCTCCTGGGCCAATGTGATAGCAGCAGCTGAGTTGACAAGTCATTTCTAAAATTAGCCTGTGATCTCCAGGTCTGGCCAGGAGACGGCAGCCCGGGTGGCTGTTGACCAGGCAGCCGAGAGCATGGACATATTTGGTGGCCCTGAGCAGGGGAGGGGGAAGCTCTGGACGCAAGCACTTTCTCCGTCATCATCCATGTCCCTGGGCAGGCTGCACACCCACGTTGCCCATACAGATAACTGGAGGCTGCAGGAATCGGGTGAGGCAGAGAGCTGGCTGGTTCTGCAATCCAGCCCAACCTGGCCCAGTACTGGTACCTCTCAGTAAACAATCGTGAATGTAGATATGCCCAATGCTTAGGTAGTGGGTGTCACAGGCCAGGCAACAGCTGAGAACTTTCGTGAACTCATTTAATATTCCCAACAACCCTATGAGATAGGGTTTTTCCCCAGCCCCATTTTACAGATGAGAAAACTGAGGCACATAAAGGTTAACCAACTTGCCCAAGGCAGAGGAGAGCCAGGATTCGAAGCCAAGCGGGTGCTGGCCCCAGAGGGCACAATCTTAAACACCATACCAAACTGGGAGCTATGAAAAGTGTTTCATCCACTGCCTGGAAGGAGAAAAATGGGGACTTCAATAGATTGGGTAAACTATGGAGGTCTACACTGCCAGCAAGGGGGAGAGTCAGAACTCAAATCCAGGTCTTTCTCATTCCAAAGACCACAATCACTTCAACTGTGACTAGTGTGCTCTTCACTCCTGGGACTTACAGAGCAATGTTGTCCTAAAGCACATGTTTCCTTCTGGGTCTCCAGAACAAGCATTCAGTCTTTCGTATACTAATTCTCAAGTGTTTACTGAACTGCCAAGCTGCTTTGGAAATGGCAGCCTATCCAATAAACAAAGAATGAAGAGGGGTTCCCGGGGTCCCAGAGCCGAGCAGCATGGGACATTCAGGCATCACCACGTGAAGAGGTGGGAGACAGTCCTGGTGAGCTGCTGCACTAAGTCCGTTGACACTGAAACGTGAACCCACGTTGTGCCAGGTCCTGGATCAAGATCTCCTGGGGACTTTTCTGTCCTCAGTATCTTTCCATGGCTGTCGGCCATAAGTGTGCGAATTGACATGCAGAAATGATTCTGTAGGCCCAGGGGCTCTCCATATGCCATAACCTGCAGGGATGGTTTTGTTGACTTGAAGGGAACTGTCTATCCCGAGGGGGTCAATGTGCCGTGGCTTTGCTTTATTCACCTGGTCCCTGTGGCAGATTTTTGGCACCCAGGTCAACTAAGCATTTATTTGACCATGCTGTGATTTAGGGCAGCCCTTGTAAGCAAGGCTTTGTCACCCAGCTACGCATCTGTCTCCCAGTCTCCAGGTCCTGTTCCCGAGGTGGGAGGAGAGCATGAGAAAGTAAAGGAGTTTCCACTGCAGTGCCCATAGGACTTGCGCTCTGGGCTTATCTGGTGCAATCAGCATGATGTCACAAGAGAGAGGACCGCAGTGCTTTCTGTTGGGTGTCCGGACAGTCCAAGTGGACACAGGTCATTTGAGGCAAAGATGAGAAGGATCATTATTCCATACCCATGCCGTGCGGGTGCCAGTACTTCCTAATTGAATCTCGGAATCTCCTTCAGTCAATGAATCTGGGTCCACAAAATGGCCAAGGACTGTGACATTTTATTGGGACAATTGACTTTGGTCTCCTGATCATCCTTAATGCTTATGCTGGTACCAGCGGAGTAGACCCTTGTCGGTGGCCCATCTGTTTTTTCCCTTGGGTTGCTATGTCCTGTTCACTATCCCCAAACTTCCTGTGAGCCCTTCCCACCTTTTCTCTCACTAGGATAACGGCTTCCACCTGGCTTGCGATGGTGAAGTACTGTCACCTGGCCTCTGTCACTTTGGGGTCCTGGCAATCCCATTGCTATCAGAGATATGTGTGGGTGTATGTGGTTCCTCTCATCCATGGTTCTGATTTCTGAGGTTTCAGTTACCCACAGTCAATTGCCATCTGAAAACAGGTGAGTATGGTATAATAGGATGTTGGGGGTGGGGAGAAAGAGGGAGGGAGAGATAGAGTGACAGAGAAACAGACTGAGAGACTACATTCATATAACTTTTATTACAGCATCAAGATATTGTTATAATTGTTTTACTTTCTTGTCTCTTACGGCGACTAATTTATAAATTAAACTTTATCGTAGGTGTGTATGTACAGAGCAGGACTTAGTCTATGTAAGGGTCAGTACTATCTGCTGTTTCAGGCACCCACTGGGGGATCTTGGAAGGTATCCCCTCTCCTATGAGAGGGTATTATTGTATACGTGTGTGTGAAAGAGAGAGAAGCTGTCCTGTGTCCTTTGAGTAGGATATCACTGACAATGATGGGAGCTTGTGTGTGTGCATGTGCTTGTGTGTGCTGATAAACAGAACAGTCCTGTGTGTTTCTATATGTGTGTGGCACTCCTGTGTGGTATTCTGCAGTATGAATATGCTGATATTTCTTTTTCTTTCTTTCTTTATTTTTTTTTTGAGTTTCCAAGTAGCTGGAACTACTGGCATGTGCCACAATGCCTGGCTAATTTTTTTATTTATTGTAGAGATGAGGTCTCACCAAGTTGCCCAGGCTGGTCTTGAACCCATGGGCTCAGGCAATCCTCTCACCTTGACCTCCTAAAGTGCTGGGATTACAGGCATAAGTAACCACGCTTGGTCCATGTGTATACTCTTAGAAAAACTCTTACATGTGTGTGCCAGGAGATGTGGGCAAGAATATTCATCATAGTCTTGTTTGTAGTATCAGACAAAAATTGTGAACACACTGAATAGCTATCAGTTGTAGAACGGATAAAGAAGTAGAATGGATAAAGAAATGTCAGCATTGGCTAGGCTTGGTGGCTCAGCCTGTAATCCCAGCACTTTGGGAGGCTGAGACGAGTGGATTGCCTAAGCCCACAGGTTCGAGACCAGCCTGGACAACCTGACAGGACCTCGTCTCTACAGTTAAAAAAAAAAAAATTAGCCAGGCATGGTAGCACGTGCACCTGTAGTTCTGGCCACTTGGAAGGCTGAGGCAGAAGGATCACTGGAGCTCAGTAGGTCGACGATGGGGTGGCCCTAAGTGTGCCACTGCACTCCAGCCTGGGCAACAGAGTGACACTCCTACTAAAAAAAAAAAAAAAAAGAGTGTACATGTACAACTAGGGATGGAATTCACAGGTCCTAGGGTATGCACGAGTTCATATTTTCTAGAAAATAGCAAATTGTTCTCAAAAGTGTTTTACGAATGCACACAGGTACAAGCACACAGAGTACCGGTTGCTCCACATTTTCTCCAGCACTTGAAAATGATCAGACTTAATTTTTAATTTTTGTCCTTTTTTTAAACTTTTACTTTAGATTCCGGGGTCACACACACATGTTTATTACATGGACATTCTGTGCAGTGGTGGGGATTGGGTGATTAGGTAGCTCATACCCCAGATGGTAAACATTGTACCCTATAGGTAATCAATGTTTGTCTTTATGAAGTGAACATTAGTAATTTTCCACTGTCTCATTACTAATAATGTGCATCTTTTTGTGTTTCTGGGCCACTTATGTTTTTTGTGAATCATGTTTTGCTATATTGCCCATTTTCCCACCAGATGATCCAATTTCTTATAGTTTTATAGATGAAAGATGTATAGAGATATTTCATATGTTATACCTACTAGTCTTTTACTCATACGTTTTGCACATCTTTTCTCAGTTTCATGACTTGTCTTTCATCCTGTGTGTCTTTCAATGAACAAAAGTTAAATTCTTATCATCTTTTTCTTTGCTTTTTGGGGATCGAGTTTTTCTTCCTGATTTTCCATTTTTCCTGATACTAGTTTGGGAGTTATTCACTATTTTCTATCCTTTCAGTGGTTGCCCTAGAATTTTCAACACCCAGTTTGAACTTAAAGTCTAAAATGTGCCCGTATTTTATCCAGTTGATATTTGAAAAAGAGGCAGGCACCATAGAAAATGGACTGGATAAAAAAATGTGGTACATATACACAATGGAATATTATGCAGCCACAATGAAGGAGAAACATATGGACTTCGCAGCAACTTGGATGGATTTAGAGTCTATCATACTCAGTGATCTATCACAGAAACAAAGAACTGCATACCACATGTTCTCACTCATAAGCGGATCCTGAATATTTACTACTATAAGAAAGGAATTGGCAGTAGCGGGATACTGCTGGGGTGGGGGTAGGAGGGGAGATACAACATCAACAAGGGTACCTGATCTCAAACCAGGAAAAGTGGGGATCAAAGGGAGGCCCAAACTTTACCTGTACAATGATGACTTGTATACCTAATCCTGAATTGTACCCCACATCTTTAAAAAAAAAATAGAGCCAGGCAGCCTGAATTGAGATTAACGAGAAAATGTCTCCTGGTTTCTGCAGGTGTCTTAATATAACTCACATGTATTACTTGTTCTCCCGTCACGTGGACCTTTGGTGAAGAGGCTAAGACTGAAGTCTTTAATTCTGAAACTGGATGATGTGCCTTGGGACCCCCTCCAAGTGCAACACTCACAAACACGCTACAAAGGCAGTGAGAGCCAAACACCAGTTCTTGCTCCTGTGTCCTTATCCATTGGCCCCAGCTAAGAGTGAGCTCCGGACAATAGGAATTTGAAAGGGGGAACCTCATGGAAACAGTAAAGGACACTTAAGAGTTAGACCAGCTGACAAACAGATAGGTAACACCAACTGATTTTCTGCCAGGTGGAAGGAACACCCTGAATTTGATGCTCCCTAAAGAAGGATGACTTCCCAAAAGCAGTATTATCAAAAATCCCTGCTGGACTGGGCGTGGTGGCTTACACCTGTAATCCTAGCACATTGGGAGGCTGAGGCAGGAGGATCACTTGAAACCAGATGTTTGAGACCAGACTGAGCAACATAGTGAGATCCCACTTCTAAAAAAAATATTAAAATTAGTCAAGTAGTCCCAGCTACTCAGGAGGTTGAGGCAGGAGGATTGCTTGAGTTTGAGGTTGCGGTGAGCCATGATCATGACACTGCACACCAGCCTGGGTGACAGAATGAGACCCAGCATCTAAAAGTATATATGTATTTTAAAAAATCCAGGCCAGGCACAGTGTCTCACACTTGTAATCCCAGCACTTTGGGAGGCTGAGGTGAGAGGACTGCCTGAACCTAGGAGTTCAAGACCAGCCTGAGCAACATAGCGAGACCTCATCTTTACAGAAAATAAAAAAAATTAGCTGGGCATGGTGGCACATGCCTATACTCCCAGCTATTCGGGAAGCTGAGGCGGAAGGATCACCTGAGCCCAGGAGGTCGAGGCTGTGGTGAGCTGTGATAGTGTCACTACACTCCATCTGGGTGACAGAGTGAGACCTCTGATTTAAAAAAAAATTTTTAAATCACCATCTGCATCAGAAACACAAGTGAAAACCTACAGTTGAACCATGGGCAAACCCACACCATGGTTGATTCAAGTTATAATTGGTGTAAATTTAGGCTTTTAAACACATTTCAGTTATTTAGATTGTAAGCAGCACTTCCCTTACTCAGTAGCAGCATCCTGACTGACCCCAGGGACATGTTTCAAGGTCATGAGGAAGGGGGCACACTGTTCCCTCCTGCTGCCTCAGGAGGTGCCTGGCTCTGCACGCCATCCCTGAAAGTGAGGTCCCCTCCCATGTCTGGGCTTCAGACTTGATGGCATTCCCTGGCCTGGCATAGTGAGCCGTGTGGTTTAAAACATGCTGCTGGGATCCGCAAACAGCTCAAAATATTCACAAAAGCAAAAGGTGAATCTGCATTGTGAGAATACTGTGTTGCACGCTGTTCTGAGCTTTGCATGTTTTCACCTACTACATCCTTAGAACACCTGTCATGGACACAGGGTGTGTGTTATCATCACGCCCACTGTGCAGATGAAGGGCGCAGGTCCTGGGGGGCTCCTGGGTGCTGGGTTTCCTTCTATCCTGTCCTACCTCTGGGCAGAGACGTGGTTTACAGGCCATCAAATCAAGACCGTGACTACTGTAGAATAGAAGGGTAAGTGAAGAGCTGGGCCTTTGACCCAGAGACTGTGGGGAAATAATGACTGACAATGTAAGCAGCAGACTAAGGGTTCTGTGATGACTGACACTTTCTGCCTGTGCACCTGACTACACACGCCACAGCTGGGTCTCCTGGAAACTTGATGGCTATGTGGGCCCACAGTGACTCCCTTCTTTCCTGAACTAGCAAGAGGCAGGGTGTTTCCTGTCCAGCTCAAGGACAGGAAATGCCCAGCCTGCCATCGACCTGTGGACCCACAAGCAGACATTTCTGGCCAGGCAGCTGTGGCTTGGGGACCACCACCTCCTTGGGATTTCTGGCGTGAAGTGACATGTACCACAGGTCCCTCAGCACATCTCCACGGGCATAGAGAGACAGAGCAAGGGGTCTTGTCTTCTGAGAGGGAACCCAGATTACTCCTGGAAGTGGGTTGGGGAGCATGACACAGCTTCTAGACAAACTGGAAGCAAGATGAACCCACCGGGTTTCCTTATGTCCTGGGCTTTCCAGACTCCCCTCTTGCAACACATTGTAGAGAAGGCCAAGCAGCTAGTTTCCAGAACCCTGAGTTGGGGCAGTGGGCTGGGCCCCAGCAATCCATGAAATCAGCAGAAATGCTTCTGGGAGTCCCCTTCCTCTTTATAAAAGCAACCTCTGCATGAATTTCCAATGAGTCACCTCCTGATATTGTAAAAGCTTGATAAAGAAACATAGCTTTGAGTGAGGTGGGGGGTGGGAAACAGCACACTGGAGTAGGTATCTTTGTGCACATCTTTTTTATTGAGATTTATATAAGCAATTTGCCAACACAGAAAACAAGCCTAGCTGCTGCAAAATAACTGTAAAAGATGGTGATGCTAACCAACCACAGGGCAAGGGGCCTTACATGTGAAGCAGCATCTCACAGAGGACACGATTTCAGACGTGCACTAGGGAGCGTGTACTGGGAAGGGATTATAAACCTTCACTGGCACGATATATAAGAAGAGAGATCAAACAAATGATATTTGCTAGGTACACCATCTAGATTTATAATACCTAGTTCACTGGCTTCACTTTTGTATATCAATGCACAATGAAAAATGGATTTATTTCTTTAAGGGGATTACACTTTGCCAAGAATATAGTAACAGCGTTGATGGCTCCGCAACTATGAAGACAGGCAGAGGGAAGAGGGAGGAGGCACCCCACAGGTCTTCATTCTATTTCACATAAACACCCAAGGGCCCATTAGAAAATAAGAATTCTTACAAAGTTTTCATCACACATGAGGACATTTGCCTACATGACCCCATTTTCCAAACCATTTTGAAATAGTGAAGGGGGAAAAGGTCACCTTCAGAGGTGTGACTCCTAACAGCCGTGTTTTTCAACACAGCTTGCCTTCGCACAGAAGTGTAAAACCAGGTCCCATCGTCAAATCTTGAGGCCATGGGGAGATGGATGGCAGGAGACTGGCACACTAAGAGTAAGAGCAGTTGCACCTCGAATCCCAAGGATGGCTCTGCAGAAGGGATCTCGACTTGCCTGGCTCGCCGGGGCCCCTGGACGATGCTGTGGCTTTATCAACAAATCCAGGTTATAAGGGAATCGCACCGCAGCATCTCACAGAAATTCTTTTGATACAGCCGGTCCAGAATAAAGCCTTTGGGATACTTGTCACTGAATAACAGGCCTTCAGAAGAGGTAGATGAAAGCAGTATTTCACACCAAATTTGCTGCCGGATACTATAAGACACAGTCACACGGCTCTGGCACAGACCAGAAGATAAACGGCTGATGAAGACGGTTCACGGCAGTGAGAAGAGCTGTCTGTCCCACATGCATTATTTCAGTTTTATTGTATGAAAAACAGAAAGGGCTGTCATTCCTTGAATAATAAACTACACAAACAAGAAGGAGCAGAAATGATATGGAATGTTTGTGATGAAAATAAACTTATGGACGCAATAAACAATATAAAATGCTTTTGCGCTAAAATAGAACTCTTGTTTTATATATATATATATATATATATATATATATATATATGTATATATATACAGTTTGGCAATCTTTATGTTATCCAGAAAAAGCCAAATCTATTATAATTAGTTAAAACATAGAAAAATACAATTTAACAATAAAATTTAAAAAAAAGGCCAGTGTTTAGCTTATAAACCACACACAATATATACATCATAGAACATCATCAGCTAAAAAACAAATTAAATTTCAAGTTCTTTGTAATACAAATACACAATTGAAATGATTTCTCCATTCCCTACCCTTACATCAAAGACAACCAATATTTAGGACAAAATAAAAGCCAGAAGCCTCGTTATGAATTTTCAGAGATGATTTTGAGATTATTAGATACAACAGAGCTAATTTTACTGTATGAATTTCAGTTATTTAACTCTAAAATGAAGAGTTTTTCCTCCTCCATGTTTTTGATGAAATGCATATACTGTTAACACACTTTCTGTAGTTTTTGTTTGCTTGTTTTAAATAAAGCCAAATTAAAATTTGGGGTCTTGCATTTATCAGTCAACACAAACACAGCCAGGTCTTCGAGTGGGCTGTGGGAGGCACCCCTGCTATTCCGCTGCAAAAGAACATCTCTTTCAGTCTTTGAGGACAAAGAAAATCTCAAGCCCATCATGACTTGAGGAAACCAAAGAGTATTATTTTATAGTTTTGCTTTAATTCATTCCATAGTAAAATTTGTTCAAATGTGGCCTGGATTTAAAAAATAAAACTTCATATTAACGTGAGTTTAAGTAATTAATTCAAACCTCTCAAGTAAACCTTACATGGGAGGGAAAAATCATGTTAGATCTTTAGGAAACTTTTTTTTTTTTTTAGAATGTAAACTATTAAAGCTCACTGTTAAGTGGACATGGCACAAACAGGCTAGGAGGCTGTTATTCTGCGGGATTGACTAGAACATCAGGGACTTGTCACTATGTTCCCAGCTGACCAACTGGATAATGCATCCACAGTGACACCATCTCTCCACCTCCATGGGCTGCAAAGTGCACACACCAGCACAAGTGTTTCAGAGGTGGCCGGTGCTGCTTTAGGCCTGAGGCCCCCACTCCTTCACAGGAGGGCTCTGGAGGACAGGCAGGACACCATAACTTCCTTGGAAAGTCCTGGGAGAGCAAAAGGCCTTTTAATCAGTTCAGCAGCTTCATATTCAAAAAGAAAATGACTGAGTCTTACACTAGTTATTATTGTAATTATAAGGGGGGAAAAAACCACCCCTGTTATAGAAAAAAAAAAACAACCCAAAACCCACCAACCTTAACTCAGTCATTTCCTTGGTGTTTTACATGTAAGACGAATGATTCTGATTAGCAAATGAACTCCTTTCTTCCCTCACCCCATTTCTATTACTATTCTTCTTTTGGTGACACCCACTCTACCTACCACCTCTCACAGATCCCAGTGAAGCCCAACTCATCGAGTACAAAGAACAAGTAAATCCCCCACACTGGGTGAGAAGGTGTTAATTCATCAAACATCTCTGAATGACACAGAAACATTTCCCTGAACATAAATGAGAAAAAATGGCATATGATTAAATCATACCCGATAAATCCAGCACATAACAAAGCATTTTTATAGATTTATATCAGGTGAAAAGGTTCAAACTTTGTGGGTTCTATTTTCTTCTTGATGTGTTAAAATTTTGAAACACTTATTAGGAAAATCAATTCTGTTGAAAAGTCAAATGTATTGAATCAGTTCAACTACAAATTCTGAATGAAATAAATCAGAAAAAAAAATTACCCTTTGATCTCTTTAATCTAGTGAAATCCCACTGTCAATTGGTATAAATTTTTCTTATGGCCAAGAAGGTCCTAAAAGAGTGGTTTCTTGTATCCCTGTGGCATATTTCAAACTGCAAACAAGCTAGACCTTGTCTGTCACCAAGAAGATCGCAGTATGTGGCTGCGGTCCTGTGTGAGCAGAATGCTTTCTCTCCCCAGTATGCCTCAGCACATGTGGCCTCTTTTTCTCATATATGGATTTTGACACGGAAATGTCAGTGAACTGACCAATTAGAGGCAGGAGCACTTTAACAGAGAAACAAGCCCAGTTCTAGAAGTTTTGCTGAAAAATCATACTTAACTATGACAAAGAGGGAAAAACAATTAATCCTACTGACATGAGGGGTTAAATGCACCAAAGAGAATGTTTCAGGTTAAAAAGAATAAACTTGGATTCACAAATGTTTTACCTTTACTCCATATATGCTGTATAGCAGCTGAAAGCAGTTTATTATTTTTAGTCACTGCTTTATTGATTCCTTTGACTATGAAATCAAGACAAAATATAACATAATTTAATAAAAATATCAACCTCAATTATCTTCCTTGATGACGTTAAAATGTCCCAACCGTAGAAGTCTAAAATGTGAGAAAATGTGAGCTGAAATTTGTTCTTTTTAATAGTCCAAATGTAAGGAAGGTAAACCTCTAGGAATTATGTAGCACTCTGGAAAGCTAAAACAGCAAAGTCCACCAAGACTTCTAACCCAACCGACTTCTTGGACCACGCGGGTACCTGGTATAGGCACAGCTGTATTTTCTGTCTGGTGGAAAAAACGCCTCCATTATAACATGCCAGCAGAAGGCTGGCCTTCCAGAACACCAAACCAGCCTCTCACACAGTCGATAACCGCCCTCAGAAGCAGCCCATCCTAATCTCACAAAACACTTTTAATAAATGACATCTTCTCAGCCATCTCACTGTAAATCAAGTGTGAGCTGGGGAATAAGTTTGAGGCAAAGGGGCTTTTGGGACATTTTCCAATTCATATTTTTTTCCTAAAAGAGAGGTGAATGTATGTTCTACTTCAGAGCAGAAATGAAATTTTTGGAAGAGATGTGGATTGGTAATTTTATGTCAAGTATAGGACAGTTTGATAATCTTTTTGAACACTGCGTAGCTAAAACCCGGATACGAGAAGGACGACGCTGTGCCCAGTCCTGATGGAGTCATGATGCCTTCTTGCTTCATCGCCTTCTTGACAGGAGGCCTTGTCTCTATCTGGAGAGATGTGGGCGCAGCGCTTCCCAAACTGCACAGGCTGAGCACACATAAGCCTGCCAACCCAGATGGAACTACAACAGTCATGGCTATGAATAACCAGAGCTGGGAAGACACTCCTCTTCAAAAATAGTGGCTTTTCTGTTTCTGGTGGTGCTTTCAAGCCTAATTTGAATACTATTCTTCCCTTTTGAGTAAGGGGAATTCATGTAAGTGGTATCCTTCTTCCTGCGCTGGAAATCACAGACGGTAGAACATGAATGCTAATTTAACTCCCAACTAATAGCTGAGATGGACAACAAACTCCAAAAGTTCTTTTCCACAGTAATCCCATGAAATAATATACTCTTTCCATAAATTATCTTCCAAACTCACAACACACAATCACAAATTTCACTGAAAAGTGCTGACTTTCCCAATGAACACAGTACACAAATATAAAAACAAAGATTTGGAAACACTAAAACTATTGAGGACAGGATACAGATTATCATGATGTCAAGTTATTTATGTCATTAGTAGTTAACTTAAAGGACATACAATAAAACTATACCAAGAACAGGACAAATATGTGAACATTTTAAATTATTATTTTTTAGCCTGGTGACACAGGGAACTTTGCTGGTTCTCACAAATCAGCATTGACTCAGGGGTGTCAACAAGGCATGGAGGCAATGGGAAAACAAGCTTCAGGGGAGGATGCTGCTGGGATCAGGCGACAAGTCTTCGGTCCTAATGTCACCACCGTGTACAACAGCCCAGTGCAAAATGTCATTCATTAATGACAGACAAATAACAACATAAAAGTCAATATACACAGTTACCCCATGGTGACACAGTCATTCTTCAGCATTTGCTTTTCAATAAAATTCATTTTAAATTATACTAAAATGTAAAACAGACCTTTTTTTGCATGGCCATTACTGATATGTTTCCTGGGGTCAGGTAGAAGGAATCACAATGATGGTCATATGACTACTCGTTGTTGAGACCCAAGAAGGCCTCACCCACAGTGTTTCTTTGTACCCAGACTCAGAGAGATGCTGTCCACTTGAGCACGCTGGACGTGAAGACTTCTGGAAATTGCTATCGTCCCTGAAACCTAAAGCTCTACTCAGAATCTTTCAATGACTGACAGATGGATGCCTTCAATGATTAGTTAACCCTGTAAACCCAGAACAGCCTGGGCAGAGGCAGGGCAACGCATGTGGGCACAGCTCCCAGGACAGGGCCCAAGGGTACCCTCATCAAAAAATATCTTCAACTTTTAACCTCAGGACAAAGAAGAAGTCAGTTTTGAAGTGCACAAAAGAAACACATGGTGGCTCTGGCAGCCCCCAAAAAGATGAAGCAAAGACATATAAAATCAGCAGAGGCTGTATATAGATAAAATATGGCAATGCTTAGGGCAATCTATTACCCAACACTGGAAAGTCTAAGATGTGTCTCATATCACACATAAAAATCTGAGTCATAAGTCGGAATCATTTCAAGTTCTAGATTCACAGGATACCAAAAGAAGTATGTAGCAAAGAAAAAGGACTTTCATGTCTTCAGTAGTTTCAGTTGTGGACAAATGTGATCAGGAAGGGGACAAGGCTGACCCCGAGCCTGAGGACAGTCCCGACTCCTATTAGGAGCATGTTGGTGTCCTGGTCTTCCTAGAGTGGAAGAGCCAGTGGTCAGTTAGTCAGATGTCTCACCCTCACATGTCTCCAAAGGCTCTGCTCAAGGGCGGAAAACCCCAGTGTAGACTCCTTGTAGGCTCTTGCTGCTGCTGGGTGCTAGAGGCCATTACTGTTTCTGTGACACAGGGGTGGCTTTGCGAGCTCCACAATGCTGGATCGAGGTTTATTGAGGAACTTCGGAGCGCGGCGTAGTAACCGCTGGGCCTCGGTGAAAGTTTCGGTCAACTCTTTCTTCCACTGCATAAACTCTGGATCACTCTGACGGAAACACAAAAGTTGTGACAGTCACCCATTTTGCCAACAACTGTGGATGGCTCCAATGATTACCAACATCCCTGGAACCCCCGAATGAAAGCACATCGCATGTGTCCATGCCACAGTGGCGTTGCTAACTGGTGGGTCGTGCTGATGCCTCTTCTGGAATCTCTTGCAAAGAGAAGAGAAAGGCCATGCTGTCCTGAAGATGACCCCACATGACCCCACTCTGAGAATCACTGTCTTTGATTTGTTTCGAGATTACCTTTGGCTTCAAATAACTGAAGGCTACAATAATATGGGGAGGAGTTCTGACAAAGTAGAACTTCACGTGTGTGATATGGTAATGAAATTATTAAAAATGTGGTTTTTAAAAAGTCTAATACTTATTTCTCTAAATATGCTCTCTTAAAACACACACAGGGATCTTGAGCTACTCTCAGTGTGGCCTGTTCCTCTCTTGGAAGTGTACTGTCACCTCTTGTTTTTGCTAAATAAACTACTCTTTGCTTTTACCTTCAAAAAAGTAAAAATAAAAATAAAACACACAGACACATACTGGTGCACCAGTAGAAAAGTGTTCAGGAATTAAACTTGTGCTACTATACAACTTTGAGAAAAAGAAAGATGGAGTTTCCCTTAGAGAAGTCACTTTGGTGTCTTATGTTTATTTAAATAGATAAACCTCACCTGCATACTCACTGACAGATAAGATCTTGAAAGTTACAGAACAAATGAAACTCTAAGTCCCATTAACTACTGAACAGAGTTTGAAATTATTCTGAAACAGGGTAATGAAATTTCACATTAAAAAAATGGTTTATTTGCTAAAACCTTGTACTTGGGGCTTTTGTAATTACTAAGTTTGTAAGTGACTAAGCATGGAGTAAGAAAATTTTTTATAGTCAAGCAGCCATATTTTCTGAATATCTATATAATTGTTCCTAAGAAAAAATAAAAACTCACCTCACATTGCAAGACAAATTGTTTTCCTCCTTTTATTCTGAACAAAATACATTTTTTGTCTTTAATCTGAGTTTCTTCCACAGAAAGAATCTGTTCCATCGTCAGCAAGTTTTGCTAGCCATAAAACAAAAATTAAAATTTACTTCAAATTATCTTATGAGTTCTTGAGTTAAATTAATAAGTCATAATACCAAAAACTACCAGTTTAAAACAAGTTTTTTAAAAATGACATTTTCCTTCCTTTGATGATATTCTAGAAGTGAGGGGGAGATGGCGACAAAGGAACACATAAAAGTTCAAATTATAATATTTCAAAGAATATTGCAAAGAAAGAAATACGTCAATAAAAAAATCCAGCAAAGCTGTTTCCCTCTGCACAGAACTGATCTTGGATGGTCATGAATCATAAGCATACTTTGTGTACTGTGCACTTATCTAAATTATATCAACAAAGTTGTGAGGGAACAAGGAATCCCTGCAGACAACTCATGTGAGCAGAGGTGTAGAGGTCAGTTCTAACACAGCAGCTTGGGAAATGTTGGGTGATACCAGCTTGTCAGTTGATACTATATTGATAATATCAAAATGAGTTGTAGCTACAGGTGATTTCCTTAAAAGATTGTCATACTAAGTCTATAGCATTATTGCTTCAGGTGAATGCTATAGTCATGACTTCCTTACCTTTTTATGTTTTTTGGGGTAAATACTCCAGAAATCCTAAATGAAAACCAACACCATCCTCAACCCTCATGTTTTCTTTTTTCTTTTTTATACTTACAAATCCACTCAAACACTAAAGGTTGAGTCTTACAAAACCAAGATAATTTATTGCATCCAATATTACACAAAGGAAGGTTTTTTGTTTTGTTTTGGTTTGGTTTTAGTTTTTTTAGTTTTCATGAGAAATTAGACAATTTCCTTTTAATGTGCACAACAGTGACCTACTGGTAGGTCACATAATGAAAGTATGCTACGCCCAGGTCCACTTGTTATCTGGAAATTGTTTGAGCTTCAGAGAGCTACTTGACTACTTACCAGCATCTGAGATATAATTCAGGGTCCCCAAAAGAGCCTAAGTAATTGGTACTCAGATCCTAGATCCTAATTTTCTTAATGACTTCTACAGCACAGGTACTATGGCACAAATAATAGGGAGAAGATCTTGTTTGTTATTAAAGAAATGTGCACAGCTATAAAAAAGAATGAAATCATGTCCTTTGCAGCAACATGGACGGAGCTGGAGATCATCATCCTACGTGAACTGACTCAGAAACAGAAAACCAAATGTCGCATGTTCTCGCTCATCCTTGGGTGCTAAATGGTCACAAAGATGTAAATAACAGACACTGGGGACAGCAATAAGGGGGGGAGAGGGGAAGCAAGTAGGGCTCAGAAATTACCTATTGGGAATGTGTTCACTATCTGGGGAATGGGCCACCTGAGTCCAAATCCCCAACACTATATAACATGTCCATGTAAAAAACATGCATGTATAACCCCTGCATCTAAAATAAAAATGAGAAAAAAAGGAGTTTACTAACAGGTAATTGCACAATCATTCATAATTAAATGGCAACTTGGCCAACAGGGATTAAAAAACACAGTCCAAAGTCAAATATATAAGATTTAAGCCTACTGTTTTCCACACTTCTGACTACTGGAGAAATGATGAGTGGTATTCTAATACGTCCAACACACAAATGACTGTTTTTAATGTCTGAGACCACTGTCCTGCTTACAATCACTCGCAGGGCCTCCTCAGGAGCAGAAGGCATGCCTTCCATGTTGGGAAGGGTTGCTTCTTGCAGAGTGACAAGCCCTGGACTCCTTACATAGTGAGTGCCTAGTAGATACTGCCTGATTGCTAAAAGGCACGGTGTGGACCAGAAATTTCTTTTCATCTTGTTCACCAACATTAGCTCTGGAAAGCATCTTAGAGGGTGCTATATCTTCCTGTCTATTATATGACCCACCTACACATTTCTGACAAGGTGGAGACTAAAGGAAGCATCATTTGGCAACTGTGCCTCTGTGCCAAGCATCACAGCTTACAACATCTTACTTGACTGAGCTGGGAGAGGTTATGCAGTGGAGAGACTGAGAGCACAAGGAGTCCTGGGTCTAGACTACCCCCACCCCCTACTGTCCAGTTGTGTCCATGGTGCCAGACATTTCCTTTCTAAGCTCTGGTTTCCTCTTTAGAAAATGAGGGTTGGACCCCCTAAAGGATGCTAAACAGTCTCAGCTTGTGTTCTTAATAGTACCTGACTTCATATAAACAGCCAAACATTATAGTACAGTCAACCCTCGGTATTCACGGGAGATCGGTTCTATGATCCACCAGGATACCAAAATCCAGGGATGCTCAAGACCTGTTTACAAAATGTGTAGTATTTGCATATAACCTATGCGATCTTCCTGTAAACTTTCAATCCTCTCTAGATTATTTATAATACCTAATACAATGTAAATGCTCTGTAAATAGTTGTTGTACTGTACTGTTTTCTGTTGTATTGTTATTTTCCCCCCGAATGTTTTCCCTCCTTGGTTGGTTGAATCTGAAGATGCAGAATCATGAATGCAGAGGCCTGATGACGCTGTTATGATTTCCATTTCTCTCATTTCACAAATGAGAAAACTGAAGCTCAGAGGGTCAGTGTGGTGTGCTCATAGTTCAAGAGACACTGAGCAATAGATCTGACCACCTCGGTCTGACTCCAAAGTCCCAGCTTGTCTTTTCTTTTTGATCTACCCAAGAGCTCGCTCTCCAGCCTTCTTAAACCTATCTGCTGATGTGGTACTTTTGACCTCATTAAACAGCTCGCTTTGTTCTCAGATAATACAAAGTTCTTCCTTGCCTTGGCAGTTTTAAAGGTTAAAGTTGGAACATTACCATCTCATGTATGCAAGGTGAAATAGATACACCGAGTTCAGGAGGATACTTTATAAAACATGTCAGCAACATGCGATAGCCACATGACACTGGACACGCTGCAACGTGAACTTGGCAGGACTGCCTCCAGCTTACCCGTGACTCCCCTTCTCCTCTCCATTCAAGTCTATTTGGAAAGAGGTAAAAATAGCGACGCTGCCACTGAGTCAGAAATGGGTTTCCCAGTTTCAGCATGTACCCGTGCATAATACAGTCTTTTCCCAGAGCGTAATCTGAGGAAAAGAAAATAACAGTGAGTTAAATAGGCTCTGAAACAAAATGTCTTAGCAGTATTATCCTCAGAAAGAAGAATGACATACATTTTGAGGAAATCAGGTTTCTAAATGTAACGTGTTACAGAAGTCATCTTTTTCATTTGAAGCACCCGTGCACTGGGAATTTAAAGAACAGAGGGCTCTTCCATGCTCTCTCTGCTAAAGTAGTAAATGGCTTCTTCTCAGCAATCTGATAAACTCATGACACTCATTTATTGCTGTCCTGGGAGGCCAGAAGTTAGTTCCCAAACTATTTTTTTCATTATGTATAATGAAAATTGGAGAACAGAGTAAAGTCAAGTTATCCCCAAAGTACCTTTGCTTTTATATGGAATTGGGATTCTCCCTTTAATCTACCCTTTATCTTACAAATAATAATAAAATAGGAAATTTCTTGTCCAAGTAAGCTAAGGTAACAAGGTTCAAAACCAGTTCATTCCTCAGCTTAAGGTTGCGTTTATTCCTCAAATACATGATTATGGATAGAGACAATTCACATACATGTTGAGTCCTGATTACATTTTTTTTTTGAGTTGGAGTCTCACTCTGTCACCCAGACTGGAGTGCAGTGGCTGCTCCCGGCCACTGTAGCCTCAACCTGCTGGGTTCTGGCGATCCTTCCGTCTCAGCCTTCCTCAGCTGGAACTACAGGCGTGCGCTACCATGCCCGGCTAATTTTTTGATTTATTGTAGAGATGAGGTCTCGCCAAGTTGCCCAGCTGGGTAACGAACCCACTGGCTCAGGCAATCCACTCACCTCAGCCTCACAAAGCGTGGGATTATACGCTGAGCCACCGAGCCCGGCTTCTGATTCATTTTTATGGTGAAGTATGGTTTATATTTTTTTAAAAAGTTAATTTTAAAGCCTTCATGAAAGGCTTTGGTGATTGTGTGAAAGTCATTCATTCACTCACGCATTCATTCAACACCTATGATGTAAATGCCTAGGTACTGGGCATGTTCCAGGCATTCTGGATTTAGCAGTGAACAAAAGAGACAAAAATTCCTGCCTCTGGGAGCTTACAATCTTGTGAGAGATTCAGATCACAGACACATGAGCAGAACCCATATGTCATCTGGAGACAAGCAGGGAAGAATAGAGGAGAGAATCAGGGAGGGTCAGGGTGATGAGGGCAGTTTGTGAAGCTGCCTTTTTAATCGAAAAAGTGCTTGCACTTCCAAAGTCTGTTTAAAATAGTACAGTCAGCCCTCAATATCTCCAGGGCCCTGGCAGAAGCCAAAATTCATGGATGCGCAAGCCCCTGATATAAAATGGCATCGTGTTTGCATATAACCTATGCACATCCTCCCATATACGCTAAATCATCTCTAGGTTACTAATAATATCTAACACAATGTAGATGCTCCAGAAATAGTTATTATACTGTATTGTTTTTATTATGCCTTACTGTTTTTATTATACTATTTTTTATTGTTAAATTTTTTTTTCTAAATATCTTCGATCCATGGTCTGTCAAATCTGCAGAGGCGGAACCTACAGAGATGGATGACTAATTGAGTTGTATTTGTTTTCAGAGATCTAAGTCTAGACTATATTTTTCTGTAAAGATGACTTCCGAGATCACCAGCCAAGACTTAGTTATGCACAAATTACTTACTAACATGTGAAGATAAATTCATTAATTTGCTAGACATTCTGTCTATCTTGTTCTGGGTCCAATTTGTTAGGATTTTAATGACATCTTGGCCCTCCTTTGAGCAAACTCTCATTAATACAATTTCCTGTATAAAATCTGCTGTGGTAAACACAGCCTACCGTGATCATAATAAACTCATTCTCTAAAGAAGAGCTTACCAAAAAAAGGCCATGTCCCAGCAGAATTTAAGTGAGCACAGTTAAAGGAATGCAGTACTTCCTTGGCGCATTCTGACAACTTTAATGTACAGGGTTAAGTCAATCAAGACTGAGGACACTTTAAATGCTACAGGAAATGGTCAGACAAGACCAATGAATCCTATACCAAGATGTCTCCACCAAAGTAACCTACTAATAGAGTGAAAGCATTTCTGGCCATTCTTATTACATAAGATTAACCTCACAAGGGTCTTTGCTCAGAGGTAAAATGAAATACAGGAAGTTCCTAACATACAAATGAGTTCAGTTCCAAGAGCACATTCATAAGTTCATTTGCTGTAAGTCCAAAAAACTTAGCCTAGGTAACCAACTAACACAATCAGCTATATAGTACTGAATGTATTTAACAGGCTATACTGACACCCGATGGAGAGCAATAGTTCATGAAAAACTGTAAGAACTCATAAAATTTGTAACTTGAAGGTTTGTAAGTAGGGGACTTACTGTAATATTTGACCATAAACATCAACTACAATAAATTCAAAGATCTCAAATTCATGAAATCTTAGAAAAACCAAAAGTAACAATACTTAGTGAATCAAGAATGACTTATTTAATACTTGCCATTGTTTCCTACTTTGGAATTCCTAAAAGGGCACTCAATGATTTTACATATAAGTGCAGTTTGATGATTCTTTAATGCTGTTTGTAATAGAAATACATTTATACCTTTCTCTCTCTTGACAAATGACATGTCATGCCAAGTTCCTCAGCAGCACCACTATGTACTTCATGGGGCCCATGTTCAAAAATCATTAAGACTCTCAAGATAATCACAACAGAGTGCTAGAGTACGGCACTCTACATGGCTGCACAGGGCACATGCCAATGACCCCGGTCCAGTTTCTGACACTTCTATACTCAATATTCAAGGGAAAAACTTCTAAATTAGCCCCCAAGCACTCTAAGATACGAGGACATATGGGCGGGGGGGGAGCAAAAATACAGAATTGTCTTTTTTGGATAGCAGGCCCCTTATAGTACAGGTTTCCCCTGCTAGGTAAGTGTTCTAGGAATCCATTGATATTAGTGGACCAGCTAGCGTTGTCGTGAGAGGTTACATTTGGCTTTAGTGAAATTTTTTTGAAAGATTCTTTCAACGAACGCGTTTGCCCATTTCACGATAGGTGATTTACAAGCACATCTGCCCACACCACGGTGAATTCAGCAGTTTTTGTCCAAAGATGACACGACCTGTGCCCTACCCTCCCTATTCACCCGCTCTCTCCCTGAGTCACTATTTTTTTTGTTTCCCCTGATGAAATGTCTCTCAAAGGGAAATTCTTTGCCGATGTGGAAGAGGTGAAACAAAAAAACTACAGAAGCACTACAAGGCATCAAAATTGATGAGTTAAAAAACTGTGTTGAGCAGTGGAAAAGCATCTTGATAGCTGTATTGCATCAAACGGAGAGTATTTTGAAGGTGACTGAAGTTTAAGCATATAAGAATCAATACACAATTTTTTATAAATAAATTCCAATAATTTCGATTTTTTGGATCCCCCACTGTATTCACAAAGTTCTGCTGTTTTCATACGCATTTATTCATGTGTCGACTGATGACTTTGAATTAGTATACCAAGTTCTTCCAAGCCAGAGAAAACTAAAACAATTTATGGCAGTGCTTTCTTCTCTACTGAAAAATACTTTTATGACCCAAATACTTTTTCAGATTTTATAAGAAATGTTGATAATTCATTGCATGAAAACATATCAAGACACATGAGCTATTTTACCTTCTTCATGGCCAAGTTGCTTATTTTTAGCTCTCTTCCTGGCCTCAATTTTATCCATGTCTGCATTTACTGCTTCATAAACTGTTTCTGTTACTTCCTGCTGCCATCGTTCGGAGATCACCAGAGGGAAGTTCTTGTAGAGTTCTTGGTCACAATCAAGGAGCTGATTATTTTAAGAAATCAAGATACTAATGATTTACATACTTACAAAGGCAACAGAGTCAACAGCGCCACATCTGTGGTAACGCTATCACACACAGGACCCTACGTGTACCTAGGAAGACGACTGCAAAAAATAATCTGGAGACAATTAATTAGTTGTCATAAATCTCTGCTAATAACAACTCCAGAACCGGGATCCACAAACAGTTAACTGATTAATCAGTACTCCACTTTCAGTCCCAGATAAATTAAACTCAATCCAATCTTCTAGACTGTCTTCATGACATTTTTCCAATGAAAACTAACATATACAGGATTTCACTTGAAGTACTAAAAGACACTGACAACAGAGTAAAATTGTTTCTATAGTTTTAGAAACAACTCTAAGGAAGGAGCCAAGAGGACTTTCTAACCTCCCCTCAAAAAATCTGAAAATGCAGAAAAATAAAAGGTAAGCAAGGCTAAATTTACTGCTAATTCCATGAACTTTCCAACTATTTAAATTTAACAGTATAATCATATGTATGAGAAAGTTCAAGACACACAGGCAGTTTAGGCAATGCAACCTTTAAGAGTTGCTGTAATAAAAATTACAGTAATGATAGCATTTTTCTTCCAAATAATTACTTAAAATTCTTCATTCTGCCTTCTAGGTGAGGCTGAACTTTGAAAATGAGCAAAGAAGATGGTTTTATGCATCTGAGGTGCAGTTTTGCAGCAGAAATGCTGGCAATCCTTCTGATAGATACATGTTTGTCTTGTCAGAAGCACAAGCCTCTCGAGAGTCTAAGTGTTTGCTCATACCTTTGCTTGAGAGATAAGTAGGGACAGATACCATAACAGGCAAGGGGTGTGTGTGTGTGTGTGTGTGTGTGTGTGTGTGTGTGTGTGTGTGTGTGTGTGTGTGTGTGTGTGACTGCATGTGACGGGGTGTGAAAGACCCCAAGGCCTGATGATGACCACCCCGTGATCAGGCACACAGGGACAGATTCTGAAGAGTCTGACAAAAGTCAAAACACCCTCCTTTCCCAGGTAGTTGTTCTGAAACAGCCAGCTCTGCTCCACAAACTGTTCTACCTCCCATAATTTCAGAAAGCCCTGAATTATGACTCAGCCTATGTTGCTGAAAATGAATTTAAGAAAATAAGAGAGAATTTATGTTTACATGATGTGAGCCTCCCCCCACCTTTTTAAAAAGAACAACATATTATTTGGGCTGCTTTTTAAAGACAAATAATAAATGGTTTCTTAAAATACTGTTTCCCCTGCTGGACTCGGCCATCATGGGGCCGGGTCCCGGGCTCCTTGCTTGGCTGACACGACTTCTTGTTCTAAGAGTGCTCACTCCCACCTCTTTCTTGGAAAGAACCAAAACCATAACAGTACAAGCTACCAGTTTGGTAAGCATTGACTAGATACCAATAGGCTTATAAACAGGTCATCCCATGTATCCCCAGAGAAGGTGTGGCAATGAAACCACCCCCTTTACAGGTGAGAAAACCAAGATTCAAGAAGTTTTGGAATAGCCTAAACTCACTCAGCTGATAAGTGGCAGATCTGAGCCTAGTCTGTTTGACTCCAAAGCCTAGATCTTGGTTTACAAAATTTTAAAGTATGAGACTCTTTTTCACATCACAAACTTCTTTGGGATCCCACATCATAGCAGTTTTATTTTTAGTGCGCTTTGATTGACAGTAGTACAGCTGATGACAAGAGTCTATTGCAACAGCAGTAACCCTTTCAAGTAGCTTTGTAAGTGGATTGCTCCCCAAAGCATGGCTGTATAGTGGTCCCCATACACCTGACAGGTACTGATGGTTCAGGCTATAGACAGTGCCTGGAGTGCTGCTGCTGACCCCAGGATAGCCACTGTTCCAGGCCACAGAAGGGTGCTCTGAGCTGGTCAGCAATGCTCATAGCCCCATGGCCTGGGTGGGCCCTCCGCCTTCGCCTAACCTCAACCTCCTGAGAAGCTGCTCCTGCAAACACTTCAGTCCCCACTGCGACTCGGCCCCTGTTCTCCAGGCACCGCAGCTCTGACCAGCTGCAGCTTGGGTCCCCAGCTCCTCGAGGCACTTGGCCTACACACACTGCTCTTGATAGCTGCCCCCCTTCCCGGCTCCTGGCCATCCTCCTCCAGCTATCTACCTGTCATTTCTGTCCCACAGCCTTGCTGGTCCAGTCCTGTGTGTCTCCAGTTAGGGCTCCTGCTAGGCCCTTGCATCTTACTTGGCACTCTTTTATCTACACCTGACAGGTGTGTGCTTTGACAGTGCTGCGGCCTGCTGGAGGGGGAAGCTACTTGGGGAAAATGAGGGGGACTTGCATCAGAAGGGTATATATGCAGGCAGCTGAGCAGAGACAGGGAGGGCCTGGGGGGAAACAGAAAGAGCCTAGGACGAGCTGTCAGTGTGGGGATACATGAGGGCTTGATGTGTAGTGATATACTTTGACTTGGCATCTTAAAGAGGATGATTTTCTCTCATGACTCACCATCTCTAATTACGTCTTGTCTCTACTTGAAGAAATAATAATATGAACGAAAGTTTGAAAGATGCTGAAGATTATATATATTTTTTAAAAACAGTGATTATTTCACCTTTGATTGACAAATGCAAAAATTCATGCTGTTTGCTGTTTTTGTCTTAACACAGGGAGCTCTAAAAACTTAAGAATTAAGACGCTGGTTCCTTTGCACTAGTAGAAGTATGTCTGACATTACGCAGTTGTCGTTTCCTGCTTCGTACACAATTCAAGTTTTATTTCAGTCACAGATATGGTAAATCAATAAAGATGTTACCACTTGCAGTTCATCAAAAATAACATTATTGGTCTAAAGAAAGCTTTCATGGCTCTTAACTAATTTAGGTCCTTAACATACACATTCTTCAAATATGTAGGTATTCATTTGTAAGTTGCATTCCACAAAAAGCCCAATACTAAAATAATCGCTAAGCATAACTGACTTCCAACAGAAATTACCCTCATTCCAAAAAAAAAAAAAGAGAGAGAGAGAATAAAAGTAAGAAACAAAATCACCTATCGGGTACAATGTGCACAGGCGGGGGTGGTGGGTACATTTAAAACCCAGACATCTTTGCCACTATTCAAAGCAACCATGTAACCAAAAACTATTTGTACCCCCTAAAGGTATTGAAATAAAGAATAAAAGGGGGAAAATGAAGTAAAATAAAATAAAAAAAAAACCACATGCATACCTTAATGCCTTTGGTATCCTCTTCATCAAATGAACCAATGTCAAAAGCGTCAGCAGCATTGACTTCTCCCCGGGGAGGGATCAAGGGTGGTGGGTACTGGAAGATCCAAAGTATAACACAGTTGTCAGATGACCCTGATGGCCCCATTCCAACCTAACATTCTATACAAAGGACATAGTGAGAGACATCAATATGCTACACTCTACACAGCATTTTATTCCGGCATATACAAATCACATTACTTATTTCACAGAAGAGCCTTTGCACTAAACAGCCCCAGAGGAAGACTTTAAATTTTAGGCAAATTTTTTTTTAAAAAAGGATTCATGCCTAAAGGTTAATATTTTTAAATAAAACAAAGTCTTAAGACTACAAATCCCCTCAATTTGACTTAAGAGGGCACGTCTGAGCCAACGATGCAGCACCCTCAAGCTGCTAGAGCCGTAACGCGCAGTGGCTGGGACACAGTCCTCCTCACCTGCGAACATCCCAAGAGGTGAACAAGAGGTGGAACTCTAACTCTAATTAGGCAGGACTATAGAGTCATCTCTTTTTACTATAGAAAACCATCATTCCTCTGCAGCTTTAGTTCATGCAAAAGCAAGTCCAAAACTGAGAATCAATATTTAAAAGAATTTTTAATTTGGAGTGTTTCCTGTATTGATGCAAATATAATAAAGCTTGAAATATGGAAAACCAATTATGCTGATATAAAACCATGCTAATTTTTATGTAGTGTGAGGCTAGAAAATATTCATACATTTACGACAGAAGTTTCTTGTATATTTTATATATACCTATATAAAAATTTGGCCACATATTGATATAAGAATTTAAAAGATGAGATTAAAATAAAGTCTCAATTATACCTATATTTGAATTAGGTACATAACGCTCCATTTTACCTTTTATTAACTTATATAGAAGATATTGTCAAGATTTTGTTATAGTAGGGAAATGAAGAGCAAGAAGCTGCCCCAAAAGGAGGGGCCACATGGTAACACTCGGGACATCAGAGGCTGTTGGGGGACACTTGGGGGGACAGAACCAGGAAGCCAGCAGTACGTGGAGAAACAAAGACAGAGCCCAAGACACAGATGAGTACGGGGTGACGATGCCCAAAGTAGAGTCCAGAGGGAGGGAGTACCTTTTGCAAGTAGACATGCTGCCAGTCAATACCTTTGAAAAAGCTGTGCTCTTTTACTTCCTGTGCACTGCAGGAGAAAGAAAGAGTCATAACAGTGGCACATATGTATCTGGAAACATAAGACATATTTTGTAAAAAACGTCTCCTGTTAAGAGTACAGAGAAACGACATTTCTAGTTCTTTAAGAAATACACTTCTTTCCAAGCAACAAAGGGCAGGCTGTGGTGTTTAGAAATATTGCATGATGCAAAACAGGATCTTTTATTTGGGATGTCCTTTCCAATTTCAGATAACCCAGACGTTTCCACAGATATATACACATGTATGCACACAATAATTCTAGAGTCAGGAGAACATAGTTGAAATAAGAATTAAATTGAAGATCTATACATTAAAGAAATTTATGGCAAATGTCTACAAGTCAGATAACATGACAGGAAAAGGACATGAAGCACTGAGGATCTACTTAGAAGGAAATTAGAGCCTAATAATAGAGTGAATACCAAACCCCTTTAAAAGGTGAAGAAAAAAGTTTCTTGAAGGTCATGATTAAAATTCAGTATACACAGAGATTGCACACTTTCAGGTAAAGCCTGTGTTGGGGACAGTGTGCTACCAGCCCACGGAGCGGAACATGGAGATATGAAGCCACCGGAGTGTCGCAGGGCCCAACCTGGATCTAGGGGCCCATCCTCTCTAGTCACTCTGTGGGGCATCTCATCCTGCCCAGGCTGTTAAGTGCCTTTATGTCCCTTTATGTAACTCCCAGATCTGTATCATGAGCACCAACCACTGCCCTGTGCTTCCAAAGGCCCCTGTTCAAGTACCTAGTCATCACCCCACTTTCTCTAGGGCTGCTGGCACCCAGACCCTGCCAGGATGGTCCCCGATGCTTCTCTTCCCACATACTCCACAGTTGCCCTCACTCAGTCTCAGATCCAACTGCTTCCTGGCACCTGCCATCCATACAGTGGCTCTCAGCGAGGGGCAGTGTTTCTACTCAAGGTGCTCCTGTGTTTGTGGGCAGAGAGGAGATGCCAAATGACCCATGAGAAGCATGGAGGCACCCAAGCCACCAGCATCTCTCACCTGGGCTGCTCAGAGGCTTCCTCCAGCCTCCAATCCCACACACCCGCACCTGCAGCCCCATCCCACTCTATGCACTAAGCTACCTTGGATGCACTCACCACTGCCCTGCTCAGAGCTCTCCAAAGGCTTCCCCTGAGAGTCAGAACCAAGCCCAGCACTGAGAGACCTGGCTTTTCTGGATCACTACAGGCTTGGTTGTGCCTGGAAGCCCTCCTTTGCTGACCCCTCCGCTTGGAATGTTCCTCTCCAGCCCTCTTCAGCTCCTGGTACTCCTCATGTCGGCAACCATTTTAACTGTTTCTACACTGCATCCCCTTACAGCATGAGCTCTAAAGGGGCAGGGCCGTGCCTGTCTTGTGTACTGCCTCAGCCCTGACCCAGGGGGGTGTCAGTGTGTGCCCAATAAATAGCCATGGAATGAAGGAATGGAATTCGAGTCGAAGCGGGTCCCTTTGCATTTTCACCAGAATGCTTTTCTGGGTGTCTGGCCCTTTAACTAGAGCCTATTCTCAGCTCCTTAGAGAGGGCTGTGAGGGGTCACTCAGGTGACTTTCTTATTCTGCTCCGTTTTGTGCCCATCATTGTTTACACATGAAATGTGGTATGCTAAACAAGAAGTTTCCTTCTATCCAAGCAATTAAAAATACCTCAGGGAGCCGGGCTCGGTGGCTCAGCCTGTAATCCCGCACCTTGGGAGGCTGAGGTGAGTGGATTGCCTGAGCCAGCGGGTTCAAGACGCACCTGGGCAACTTGGCGAGACCTCATCTCTACAATAAATCAAAAAATTAGCTGGGCATGGTAGTGTGCGCCTGTATTTCCAGCTACCTGGAAGGCTGAGGTGGAAGGATCGCTGAAGCCCAGCAGGTCGAGGTTGCGGTGGCCAGGAGTGGCCACTGCACTCTAGTCTGGGCAACAGAGTGAGACTCCAACTCAAAAAAAAAACAAAAAACTTCAGGGAGAAGGCTCTGGTTCAAGCCAGTGATTGAGCACAAGCACGCAACTTTGTTCCTTCCCAGTAATCATTGAAATGACAGGAGCAGAACACAGAGATACAAAGCCACCACAAAGAGAGTGAGAGAGGTTCATCGGCAGATAAGTTGGGGAATGGGCAGAGGGGCAGTGACTGATGGCAGAGGGGGAAAGACCTACTGCCCCGGGACAGAGTCAGCGTGTTGTGTTCCAGTCTCATTCCAGTGTGTGTGGTTGGGGGGCAACACATAGGATGGAGCTCTATGCATGGAGCCTTTGGCCTTGACCCTCACTCGTGACCACACGTGCACACCATACTTCCTTTCCCCACACCTAACCCTCAAACACCCATAGTGAGGTACTTATTCTAATGAGGGATAGCCCCTAAAGGTTCTTCTTTTAAGAAATTAAACCTGCTGAAGAATTTTTTTAAATCAACAAAAGGGTTGAAAATTTAAACTCTCAGAAAATAAGACAAAGAATCAAAGCAAAGATATAGATAATATACAAGACCAGAAACACAGAGGATCCATCTAGAAATCCCAACATTTACCTGATGGGAGCTCTATGAGAAACAGAGGAAAGGAAACATCACATAAGTAAAATAAGCATGCTCTGAAGAACACAAGTCTTGGAGCACAAGAGATTCCAAAGGGCTGACATCATGAGTGGCAACTGAGCTGACCAGCACTGACTGCTCGCTTGCACGCAATAAAGCAGTATCTTCAAAGTTCTGGGGGGAAATTACTATTGATTTAGAATTTTATATCTAGCCTAAATATTAGTCAAGTTTGAGAATAGTAGGAAGACAACTCAGATGTGTAAGAATTCAGAATGTTGACCCCTCACAGCCCTCTCTAAGAAGCTGAGAATAGGCTCTAGTTAAAGGGCCAGACACCCAGAAAAGCAGAAGGCAGGCATGGAGTGAATGGCAGAGTCAGACCAGGGGAGTCAAAACAGATGTGTTGGATGGGACAACACTGATCAGAGAAAACAGAGAGAGCCCCCTAGCTCTAAACTGCAGGCTCAGTCCTCCACAAAAGAAAAATGAGGGAAAAACCAAAGTCCACAACTATGACTTCCATCTTTTGAGACACACACACACACACACACACACACAAATATTACATATATATCATATATTACATTAAAAAACTTAAGGCTGAGTAGAAACTATGCAATGAACAACATTCGTGATGCATGATAATGTAAATACTGCTTCTTCATTTGCAACTTTTAAAAACAACCTATATCCCATATACAGGAAACAAAGCTTGATTATGATTGACTGTGATTGGAGAACTGAGAATAAACAGTATCAGCTTGAGAATATAAAAATGAGCATGACAAAAATTAGTGAGAAAGAAGAAGACAAGGAAAGAAAGGAACGTCAAAATCCTCACTGCATAAAACAGGGACTTAAGAGATACTGTATATAGTTGGTGAAAAAAACACAACTGGGTTAAGTATGAATTTAAAACTACAAGGGTAAGCAAAAGAGGAACTTGATGTTTTGACTTATTCCATGGAGGAGGGCTCTAGGGACAGTAATGAGCCAAATTGTCATCTATTGTAGCAGTAACGGATGATTTCTCAAATGGATAAAGCTATCTACCTACATAAGACACATGATATACAGGTATAGTATGCACACATACATATGTGCTCTAAAAATACATATTTGTGTGACATACAAACAAGTAGCATTTAGTTAAAAGTTGTGTCTTGTGTGAAACAAGGGTGGAGAGAAGTAGGGGAACAGTCTGTTGCAAGCCCTTCTCTAAAGACTCTCCAGATATTACCATTTGGGGGCCGGCACAGGATGACAGTTACTCAGCTACATATGAGAGAAAATAGGTGAGAACCTGATCAGAATACGACACTGCCATAATAACAACTATAATCATTAATACAACTTAACCAAATGGATGACACAACATCAGAATTCATTTCTATCAACTACAAGGTCGAATTTAAAATTAAAAAGTTAGTGACTAGATTGCCTGAGCCCGCAGGTTCGAGACCCGCCTGGGCAGCGAGACCTCATCTCTACAATAAATCAAAAAATCAGCCAGGCGTGGTAGTGTATGCCTGTAATTCCGGCTACTTGGAAGGCTGAGGCGGAAGGATCGCCGGCCCAGCAGGTCGAGGCTGCAGTGGCCGGGAGCGGCCACTGCACTTCAGTCTGGGCGACAGAGTGAGACTCCAACTCAAAAACAAAAACAAAAAAGTTAGTGACATCTTCAATTTCTTGATTATAAAAGACACAGGACAACATACATATATCTCTCATGTGATATTCTCCCCTCAAGTCAAAACAAAAGATTCTAAGGACTGTTGATAAACCGTCTTTAAAATATTATTTAAGATAATTAAAATATTAATTATTTTTGAATATTAAAAATAACTGTTTCACTTTTCTGGTAAAGATACTCAAAGGCAGAAACCACAGCCTACCCGCCTCCATGACAGCCCAGCCGCTTACTGACATCTCGCTGGAGCAGGCCTTCCAAGAGGGACTTTAGTTCAGGAGAGAAGGTATCTGGAAGTTCCACATTCTGGGGAAAGGAAGAGTAAGAGCTCAAAACCCATTTATGGAAACAGTGCCCTGACAAACAACTAGATTGTAAGGCTGCTTCTTGAAATTGTAGATTCATTATGAATTAACATTTACTCGAAAGAAACATAAAAAGGTCACTAATAGGCTGCAAAAGTCAATCAACAGGTTGGGGCCAGAGCAGAACCAAAAGGCTTCCTCATCCTTCTGTATCTTGGTAATTTCTCTTTTCTTTGATTTCTTTAGTTTCTTTGATTTCAGTTTTCCATATCTTTCTTATAATGTTTATTAGCAAATCTTATTTTTGCCTTGGTATCTATTTTCATAAAATTTCCTTTAGAAATTCTTCTAGGAATTGAATCTTTATTAATTCATTTTATGAAAGCAAATTTTTTGACATTTTTATATTTATATATTATATACAATGTTTTATGTCTTCTGGTAGTAATTTTATTGCTGATGGCATGAAACATGAAAATTATGATGCAAATAAGGACACATTTTTTAATCCTCTTACCACAGTGAGGGTCATTCGGTCTATCTCATGCTTATCTTTGGTTTTATGTTGTCTGAAAGGACTGTGACTGTAGAAACAAAGAATGTTCTATTACAATATGGCATCAGGTAACTCAGTACATACCACTGACTAATACTTGGGTACAGTATTAGTATTATGTCCTGTCACGGTTGATTCAAAACTAAAGAAATGTGAAAGCCACAAACATTTATCATTTCCAGAGACAAACCGATGAACGAATACGACAGGTCCTGAAAGAATAAACATTACATCTTACTTGAACTGCCTGGTCCCCATGTCAATGAAATCATGACACTAAAGTATGCTTCTCCACTTGAAATACCGTGAGAAAAAAATATATACTTATCCAGTGGGTAGTCATGAAAATGAAAGTCATTTACATAACATTTGTCAATGAGGGTTTGAGCCAATAACTTCTACACAATTTATTCAACAAAATGGATATCGGTCCCTCAAACAGCCCAAGGAAAAGCAAACCAAAACATGATCATGATAAACATGATTCACCGCTAGGAACTAGTAAGTTTCAACTATAAATCCCTTTGATGAAAACAGAGATACCAATCATTCACCAGCAGATCCTCCACAGTTGAGCGCTTACTCACACTTTCCCTGTCAGAGCCCCAGACTTCAGAGTCAGAAAAGCTGGGTTCAACTTGTGACTTGGCTGTTACCTGGCTGTGAGCCAGTTCATCTGTAAAATGAGGATCAAGCCACATACTTCATGGTAGCAGTAAAGGGAAAAAATAAAATGATGTCCATAAGAGTAACCAAGACAATGGCTGTATACAGTAGGTACCTAATATAGTAATCATCTGTGAAATAAGTAAAGATGATTCTCACTTTATGAAACAAATGTCTACTTGGTGAACTCTATAGCACAGATTATTCTTACTCATTACCATGTCCTTAAAACTCTGGAGAAGCTGGCATTTAAAGGAAATCGTATCATCAAAAGGCACTATTAAATATGCAAATTCAAATACCATGGAATTATTTGTTAATTTGAAAACTTAAAAAAAAAGAAATATATATGATTTGGTTTTCTTACAGCAAGACATGCCTGTAAAGTAACTAATCATATATATTTATTTACAAGACACATATGACATAAACTGAAGCAAGATATTATGTAAAATATTTTAATGCTAACTTCATACAATGGATTAAAATGTTGAACATATAAATTGATAGAGATTCTTAAAAAGAATTAAAATTCCAGTTCTCCTGGCACTGCTACTTACTGCTACTGAGCTGGCCATCCTACGGAATTACTTAAGCTATGCACAACACCATCCCTTCAAGATATTATTACATTTCAGGGCATTTGCCTTAAGTATTTAAATTTTCATTTTGTACAAGAGAGGGCACTCTGATGCTCTATTTTCTTTCTTACTATGCAGTGAAATACAAAGTAACTGCCATCTCTTGAAAGCATTGAAAGCATTAAGGGGGGGGGATGATGATATAAAACAAGGTGAAGTAGTACCAAGCAAGCATGAGCCAATCTTTTTTTTTTTTTTTTTTTGAGTTGGAGTCTCACTCTGTCTATCACCCAGACTGGAGTGCAGTGGCAAGCTCCTGGCCACCGCAGCCTCGACCTGCTGGGCTCTGGCGATCCTTCCACCTCAGCCTCAGCCTTCCAAGTAGCCAGAACTACAGGGGCATACTACCACGTCCGGCTAATTTTTTATTTATTGTAGAGACGAAATCTCGTCAAGTTGCCCGGGTGGGTCTCAAACCCGCAGGTTCAGGCAATCCACTCTCTTTGGCCTTCCAAAGTACTGGGATTACAGGCTGAGCCACTGAGCCGAGCCAGAGTCAATCTTTAAAACAGATTTTGATTGGAAATATTCTTTCTGCCTTGTTTCCAAGGAGAAAAAAGTACAATTACTATATTTAAAAAGCAAATAGGATATAAGAACAGGCTGTTATGTATAAGGCATTTAAAATACCTTAAAATTTTTAAAATATTATATTTTTATCATTCACTTTTATACAAAATCCACAGAAATATTAATATGCTCACAGTTCCAGAAAAAGGGAATAAAAGTATAGTAAATCTTACCAAAATTATTGCCTCTCTGCTTGACACTTAGCCCTGTCCATCCTACAATGTTCCTTAACGTGTAAGAAGGGATTAAGCAAAGCTCTCCTTGTGTTTTGGCAAACCCTTTGGCCTTGGCTCCTGTGTGCGGAGTCAGAGAACCTCACTCCCACCGTTGACCCCCATGCCCCTGCATCTGATGCAGGAAGGAAAGGGCTGTGCTCTGACCTTGCAGAGAGGCCTGCTGTGTTCTGACACAAACACTCTGTGCTAAATTTAAAAAGTCTTTCATGAGGCCACAGGGAGGCTTGAGAGGAGACTGGAGTTAAAGTTAGTGGTGCCAAAAACATTTCCAGCACATGGGCCCCATTGCTACAAATTCCATCTATAAATATAGCTATTCCATGTCCAGCTCAATAAGAAATTATCAGAAAATGCTCTTCAGCTATTCAAGTCTACGACATAGTGTTGAGACAGTTTGCTCTTTCAAGTTAAAATCTTGATGCACATCTGCTTCCAATGTATCTTGATTATTCTTTGTGAACAAAGCCAAAGACTTGGTTTCTATTTTGGAAAATGTTAAAGAAAACCTACGATAGTAATAATCTCCGTTCTGAGTGAGGCACGTGGTACTCACAGATCCTGCGTGATCGCAGCTGTGCCCTGACGCAGCCGCTTTAAATAGGAGACAGTAACAGGCCTGTCAACAGCTCCCACAGCAGGGCCAAGCTCTCCCCACCCCACATGCAACATTATGGCTGCATTGGGGAATGCTGTGGGAAGAGAATGCACATGTGCAGCAGCCAAGTGTAGCTTTCTGAACTTCAGACAGAGTGGGACAGCTGCACAATTCCCCCACATGAGCTGGGAAGCCGTTCCGAGGACACATGATGGGAACACACACACACACACACACACACACACACACACACACACACACACACACACACTCCAAGTTAGTTGGGTCACAGTCACAGGGAAACAATGAGTTCAAAAAAACAATACATTCATAATTACAAGTGGTCAAAAACTCTCACATCAAAAGCTAATTTTAGAATTCCAAAAAGATTCATGTTACATTAAATATGCGTTTTGAACCTAAGCCAACAGTTGCCAAAATATAAACTTTCCTTGTGGCCCTACATGGAGCAAATTCAATAACCCAGGCAGCTCTCGGCTCTCCTGGGGCCACCACCCTGGCTACTCCCTATCTCAGACACCTCCACGAAAGACAATCAATGGTGACAAGCTTAAGATTGAAGCCACTGTCACATCCATTATTTTCCTTAGTGGACCTCTTAAATCTAGACTGAGGATCATGCCAGCAATTCCACAGATTTGCAACATGGACACAACTTCACACATAGATGTTCTTCAATATCTGATATAGTCATCTGAAACGGAAGCAGAGATCAGTACCCAAAAACATGGCATACGAATGGCTCAGTTCATCACTTGGGGAGTGCAAAATCCCTCCTCAAGCCTTGACAGCTTTCTTCCACCAGGTTGCTTCTCCAAGTGCCTTGTGGTATTCTTATGGGGTGTCGAGACAAGATGAGGGGCATGGAAAAGTGTTCCAGCAGAAGCAATAGGACACACTGGTCAGCGCAAGGAGTGTTGCCTCACAGAATAAAAGAAGAAAGACCCTGGGTGCACCTGGTTCAACCTCACTGCACAGATGTGGGAGGAGGGAGAGGAGACTCACTCTACAGCAGTGCTCCTCAGCTCAGCACTGTTGGCGTCTGCTCCGGACCACTCTTGGCCAGTGCACCGGGGGCTGTCCTGTGCATTGCTGGATGTTGAGCAGCATCTTTGACCTGTCAGTGCCAGCCCCTCCCCAAGATATGGCAACCAAAAAAGCCTCTAGCCATTGCCCAGTGTCCCCTGAGGTTGATGATGGGTGCCCCAGGAGAGTGCCAGGACACAGAGAGGACAGGCTGTCCCCAGCACCTGTACCCAGGAGGCCCTGCCGGTCGCTGCTCTGCCCACTTGACCTGCTGTCCTGCTGCTTTGAGCTTCTCAGGTCCCTTGTGCCTGAGAAAAGACAGCTGCCAGGGACTCCCTTCTATATGACGAATGAAAAATGCACAGGATGCTGACAGGTGTATTTTTTAGTTTTTCCCACAGGCAGCTTTGTGAGAATGCAGAACAGGTGGAATTATCCCCTGGATTACAGCCAAGGGAGTGAAGGCTCCTGTGGGCAGCCCCACCCTCTGCCCATCCCACCACAGGGTTTTGCTCCCGAAAGCCCTCTATAAACCTCAGTTTAATGTAAACTGCTGATGGGCAACTACTGGTTTTGGTAATGATCCTCCCATTCTCCCAATTATTTTGAAGATTAACTGGTACTATCTTTAACGCCTATCTTCCCATACTTAAGCATCCATTTGAAACAAAAACACCCGCCCCAACAAGCACACTACAAAAACACCAAAGGATGATGAACTCGAATTCTACACTACTGGCATCCTGAACTCCTGCCCAGCTCTGGGACCTTGGGCTAGTTTGAGCTCACAGCCTTGTGCCCAGGTTCTCATGCCTGCCTCCAGTCTGTTGTGCCAATGCCCCAAGCTGCTGCCAGAATCATCTCACTCACTCGTGGAAGCCGAGGCCATCCACAGTGCTGACCCAACCTTCTCCTCCTTCTCCTTCATACCCCTCCCTGCTTGAGAACACTGTAAGAAAGACACCAGTGCACATGTGTTTATCGCAGCACTATTCACAACAGCAAAAACATGGAACCAACCATGCTGCCCGTCAAAACTGAACTGGATAAAAAAAAGTGATACATATACATGATGGAATATTACTCAGCCATAAAGAAGGGCAAAACTATGAACTTCACCGTGACTTGGATGGATTTAGAGTCTATTATCCTCAGTGATCTATTACAGAAACTAAGAACTGAGTACCACATGTTCTCACTCATAAGTGGACCCTGAAATAATTACCATAATACTATAAAAAAGGGATTGGCGGTAGAGGGCAACTGCCAGGAGAGGGAGGAGGCACACTTCATCCACAAGGGTACCCGATCGGGGAAGTGGAGTGGCAGAGGAGGGGACAAGCTAGCTGTCTCTGTGGACCAAGCAGGAGACACCACCTCTCCCCCGGCATGAGGGGGTCTCGCAGGGCTGGGTGGGCTGGTGAGCTGAGGTGGCGGCAGCAGAGGAGGCTGTGAGGGGTGCGAGGGACGGGGTCTGGGACAGAGCAACCAAGGCCCCACAGAACCTGAACACCTTTTGCCTGTTGCTGGCGTACCTCATTAGGCTGTGATCACCAGGTGAGGAACAGGTGCCTGCAGGCACAGGGTCCAGGGTCAGCCTTTGCTGGGGGCCTGGGGGAAGAGGGAGCACTGGGGAGGAGATAAGGGAAACAGTATTGCTAGACTGAGGGAATGGAGGGGGGTGTCGCTGTGGTGTGGCTGTGGGGCAGAGGAATGGGCAGTGTGGGCCAGGCCAGTGGGGTAAGAGGAGAACCACAGGTGACACTCATGAAAAGGCCTCAGGTTCAGAGGCCCTAGAGAGCTGGGCTCGTCCAGAGGAGTGGGAGTTGGATGCGTTGCCAAACATGGCATTGAGGGAATGAGGGGGCTTTGAGGGAAAGAGGAGGGTGGTGAGCAGAAGCGGTGTCACGCCAAGCTGGAGAAGGACGAGGGGCGCCTGATGGTGAGGAAGGTAGGACAGTGCCGGGCTGAGATTGAGGAGAGGGACCTTTGTTTGGTCAAAGCGGTGGGTTGCTGTGCCCTGCTGAGCTGGAAAATCGGACAGTGGTTTGCCCAGCCTGCCACAAGACATTCGGGATTATGCCGGACCCAGTGAGGAGAGCAGGTAGGGAAGCCATGCTGGGACTGAAGGAAATTGACTTGGGGGAGCAAGAAGACCCTTCAGAGAGCCCTTGTGCTTCCCACCTTCTTGAGCTGTTTACTAAGCCTAAGTGGTCATCATACCTCACTCACTACCTCTCGGTGGTGTTCTTTTTTTAAATTTTTATAGGTTTAGGGGGTATAGGTGCATTTTTGCTGTAAGGATATGTTGCATAGTGGTGAAGTCTGGGCTTTTAGTGTAACCTTCACCTGAACAGTGTACCTAGTACCCAAAAGGTAATTTCTCATCCCTCACTTTTCTTTCACCTTTTGGAGTCTCCAGTGTTCATTATTCCTGTCTATGTCCATGTGTTTAGCCCCCACTTGTAAGTGGATTGTTTAGCCCCCACTTGTAAGTGAGAACATGTGGTATTTGACTTTCTATTTGTTTTTTTGTTTGTTTGTTTGTTTGCTTGTTTGAGTCAGAGTCTCACTCCGTTGCCCAGGCTAGAGTGCAGTGGCACGCTCACTGCCACCCCAGCATCGACCTGCTGGGCTCTGGTGATCCTTCTGCCTCAGCCTTCCAAGTAGCCAGAACTATAGGCACGCACCAGGGTGCCAGACTAATTTTTTATCTATTGTAGAGTTGAGGTCTCGCCAAGGTGCCCGGGCTGGTCTTGAACCTGCAGGCTCAGGTAATCCACTTGCCTTGGCCTCCCAAAGTGCTGGGATGACAGGCTGAGTCATCGAGCCTGGCCGGTATTTGACTTAAAAAAAAAATTAAACAAATAAGGGTATCCAATCTTTAACCAGGCAAAGTGGGGATCAAAGTGAGGCCCAAACTTTACCTGTACAATGATTGTTTTACATCTAATCCTGAATTGTACCCCACATCCTTAAAATAAAAAAATAAATTAAAATAAAAGAAGCAGAGACTATGTTTATTCCCTGCACAGGTCTTTGTACTGCCATCGTATCTGTCTTTCAAAGCCTCCTCCGCATACCATCTCCCAAGTGTAGTCGAACCTGCTCTTCCAGGTTACAAGTGGCTCTCCTGGCGTCTGTGCCCCACGGGTACAACATGGCTGCAGTTGGCTTGTGATCCTGTCTGTACATTTCTGGCTCTTCTCCTGAACTGTGTATCCCTTAAGCTGCCTTTCCTCCTTCCTCCCTCTGTCTCCCTCCCTCCCTTCTTTCTTCCTTCCTTTTTGTCTTCTTCCTTCCCTCCCTCCCTTCCTTCCTCTCTCCCTCCATCCCTTCTCTCCTTTTCTTCTTCCATCCCTCCCCCCTTCCCTCTCTTCCTCCCTCCCCTCTCCTTCCTTCTCTTCCTCCCTCCCTCCCTTCTTCTCTCCTTGTCTCCTTCTTCCCTTCTCCCTTTCTCCTTTCCTTTCCCTCTTTCCTTTCTTCCCTCCCTTCCTTCCCTTACAGCATCAAGCACCATCTCTTGTATGTTAGAAGTACTCAATAAATGCTCATCAAGTTAGATTTAAATCACTTAAGTCAAAAGATATTTCCTGCTCTTAGGTTTTAGTGCTATAACCTGTCAGTGGGTAACTTTTGTACAAGCAATGAATAACATACAATCTTAAATCTTAGCAGGGAAGAGTCATCTAATCCTATCTATCATGCACTAGGAGGATTCTTTCTATTTAGGGTTCAATAAATGGTCAACAGACAGTGACAGGGAGCTTGCTGTTTGTGAGGTAGAACACTCCTTCATTGGGCAGCTCAAATGCCTGCGTGGATTCAGACTGCAATCTTTTTCCCTCCTCATAATGCTCACCCTCTGGATGGGTTCTTGCTGCCTTCCCCAACATCTGGACCCAGCTCTTCAATCTTCCTACGTATATTATCATTTCTAGCTCTTTCATCATTCTCTGCTCATCCATTCCTCAGACATTCTTCCTGTCTGGAAGGATGGATGTCTTCCTATCTGGAAGGTCACTGGATGTCTTCCTGTCTGTCAAGACTCTTCTCAAAAGGAGCCACACTGAACATAATGCTCCAATCAAGCCCGATCAAGGACTTCTCATAGGAATCAGTATCATCCAATTCAGTACTCTAAACTTGAATTATTTAGACTGAACTCATTTTGTTAGCCACAAACCACACTGCTGGATCGTACAGAATTAATAATTAAACAAAACTTTCCAATCTTTTTTAAAAACAGTGTTATACCAAATCCTCCCCACCTATAAGCATGGACATGTGGACACCGTTACGAGAGTAATAAAGAAACTCATGATGCAAGGCTTTACAACTTTCCCTGTTCTGGTTTACTGTTGATTTCTGCATTCAACAGGGTAGCTGCTGCACAGAGCTTTCTTATAAATTTCAGATTCTGTGAGCTTGAATTGCCTGTCTCCAACCACATCTCTAGCAGAGATCCAAAATAAAGACCCGTGGGGTGTCTTCATGCTCTCTCTCTGCACACAAGTGACTCCACTGGGGAAAACAGCATCTCACAGGGGAAATGGTTTTCTCTGGTTTGCTTAAATAAACTCTCTAATTAGGTCAGCTAGTCTGATGATATGAATTAAGGCCATTCAGGCTCCACAAATACAGTAATTCAATTAAGGAACAACAGATCCTGACTTTCTAAGCAATAATACAATTTTAGATCCCAAGTGAATACAGTGAGCAGAGAACAACTGGGTTATCAGAGTCCTAAGAAAATAGAGAGAGTGCTCGGAACCTAGTTTGGGGGGAATATGGACTTCAGTCTCTCTATGTGCTAAATGTAATAAGAAGATGCAGTGGTGCTTAATTTTCATCTTGCTGATGGAAATGTGAAAAGTTGAGCAAGCCACTGGGACTGTGTTCAGAGAACATTACAAAGAAAGTCTTGAGTTGGAAATTTTAATGTAAAGTGTCTTTTCTATCTTTACGAGTGAAGAATAAAAATATTTTAAAAACTTAAGCTCTCCATTAAAGTTGGCTAAAAATCTTAAAACTAATGGAAACGTTGACATAATTAAATGTTCAATATGAACTTATATTTTGAGAAGGCTTTCCTTTCACAATCTTTTCCAGTCTAGTTCATAATTTTTGGTGGTTTAGAACAAGGGTCAAGCATAATACTAGCTTTAAAAACACAAATTAATTTCAGCATGTTTAAATAGATGCAAACTTTTAAGATAGGTTTATTTTGGATCTTCATCCTTTTTTGGGGGTAACCCTCACCATGCTTTAAACTTTAAGAAATTAATGAGTAATTAATTTCTATGGAGAAAAATTATCCTACCTTCTTCCATTATCCATGTTTTAAAACAATACTTATTCCCAGAATGTGGCTTACCAATGGAAATATTTCAAAGTAGTCTTACTTTAGGCTTGAAAGTATTCTGGTTCTTACATGATATGGAATAAAAAGCAGTAAGCCATAAGCGTTCATCTGACAGTTTATGGGGAAGCAGCTCTCACTCTTGTATGCCACAGAAAGAGGCTTCCAGATTCGCATGTGGCTTAGGATCACCGTGAGATTTAAAACAACATTAGGATTTAGACATATCTAAATAATCTCAGTTTCATCAAGGTCCGTGCCACGATAATAGCACTAATGGGGTTGATTTCACTCACCCTCTCAGAAGTTTGAAAAGCATGCAGCCTAAGGAGAACCAGTCGGCGCTGCTGTCATAGGCGGTCCCCTTCTGCAGCACCTCGGGAGCCATGTACCCATGGGTGCCACTAGGGAAAAGAAAGCGTACATGCAGTTATTAGAGACACCCACCTTGTCAAACACTAAGAGCGTGCCAAGGGCGCGGGCATCATTCATTAGATGCAGCAGCTGTAAACAAAGGAGAAGGGACAATTGTGCTTCAACACAGACATGATTCATTGAACATCCAATGGGGAAACTATCTTTTCTGCCAGTATATGAATTAACATGAATAAATTTCCATGTGAAATAAATATGAACGAGAGTTCCACAGCCTAGGAGGTGAAATCTGAATCTCAGTAGCCCTTCTTTACTCCAGCTATGAAGAGCAAAAATTCTCCTGCCCGTTCAAGAGCTCTTGTGCAGAGGTATGTGGGGTCACAGGAGGCAGGGGAAGAGGGAGGGAACAGATGATGAGTGGGTGATGACACCACAGTGCTGTGGACCTTGAAGGCATGGGGACGTCCATCCCATATGGTGCTGCTGAGGACTTGACCTCGCCCGTGCTAAGGGTGAGGGCTATCTGCTTGGTCACAACTGGTGACAGACCCGATGGGGTAGGGAGGAAGGAGAGCACAAGCCCACAAGAACATCATCTGGAGAAACTATGTGTCGGGTTTGAAAAGCTGCTGAAGGTCAGCGGACTCAGCACTAAGCAAATGTGAAGACGATTTTCAGGAAGTTGAGAGAAATCGCTTGAGAGGCCAACCATTTCAAATATAATCTACACCATCTGCAACTTAAAGCTCTTCCCACTCCACAACACCCCTGTCCTCCTTGAGGAAGAGCACCAGGCAGCCATGGGGATGTTTCAAAGATGTGGCCTTATCTTCATGCTCTACACCCATTTCACCCTCATCAATCAAATGAATAGGTCGTGAGATAATACCTCTCTCTCTCTCAGGGCTGCTGTGAGGACTGCACATGTCCCGGGCTGGCACATAAGAAGAACTCAACCCATGCTGGGGGTTTTAATCTCCAGCTTCACCTTAGCGTAATACTTTTAACTTAGGCTCAGAAACAGTGAGAATCTTCTCAGAATAAATGACTTCGGGTCATGAACAGGCCCAGATCATCATGGGGTCCAGTATGCTCTACGAGGTGCTGTTTGAGAGTTTTATCGAACAGTGAAAACAGGCACTGGTTCAGCTAGGTAAGGGTGTGCTCTGGAGAGCTGTCTCACCCAGAATTTAAAGTCTGACAGTGTTAGGTTGTCCAGCCATGCTGCGAGACCATCAGGGGTTTCCATCAGGGGCATCTGAACCATTTTTCAGGGAAAGTTTTAGTGTTGCCTGGAAAGCGCCTGGTGGAGATCTTTTAACATGTAATTCTCAGGATCTAAGCACAATTCTGGAATGGAAAGATATCTACAAAGATAAATAAAATAAGTTAATGCAGATCAGTTCTCCAAGCTTATGCTGGACATAACTGAGCCGAGCACGGACTGTCTGCTATAGTTTTCTGCTTCTGCCTACACGGCTGCTACGAGTGCTTCCTGCCGCATTCTGCTGAAGATCTGTACTACTATTAATACTGAACGAACACTTGAGAGTTTTAAGATGCTGTGACATGAGACACAGCCTTGTGTTCTTAGATTTAAAAAGCCAATACTCAAATTAGTCACTGACAATCTGCCCAATTCTGCATGTTTCCCTTTTTCAGGGCTAACCTACACTTAACTTTGAGTTTACAATAATGTGTGATTCTGCCACTAAATGTACTAAGTAAGACTAAGCTCAAATCAGGATCTTCGACCACAACACTACTTTGGATTGGTTGGCTGCTAGATGAAAGAATCACTTCTACAGCTTTGAGAAGACATGGGAAATCAAGTTCAAAGTGAAATTCTGGCCCCCAAATCTTAGAGTAATCGATTGATTATTTCAAAGCTGCAGAGAGTTCATCCATGTAGTGTAAAGAGCAAAAAAAGGCTTTGGAATCAGACAGAACCGGATTCTCATTCTAGCCCCACTGTGTGCCAGCTGTGAGACCTGGTTCAAATCACTTAATTTCTCTGAAATTCAATTTCCATCCTTAAAAAGTAGATAGCAATATCTATAATTTATGAGATGTCTGTGAAGGTAACATATTCAAAGCAGTTAGCTATGCATGCCTAAGACAGCTGATGTTGTGCTAGTAACACAGTGAATGTTGCCAGTAACACTGCCACCCCATATACCAGTCACCACCCTACACACCGGTCATTTAGTGGACACAGTTCTCTGGGCTGATGGCTCTAGGTCAGGGATCAGCTCTGTCTTACCATGGCATCACCAGCACCCGGCACACAGCAAAAGTTAAATAAAGATTTGCTGAACTAATTAATTAGTTGACTTAATCCTCACAATTATCACATGGGGCAAATTGTCATCTCCTCTTCATAGAACGGGAAAATGAAGCTTGTACAACTTGGAAGAGGAATTCAAATCCAGGTCTGTTGATGCCACAGCCTTTGTTCTTAGCCATAAAATGCCTCCTTTATTTAAAATATGTATCTTTTTTTTCAAGTAGTGACCTCCCTCACATCATGTAAACATGGAAACCACCCTTCTCACCCCTGACCCTTTACAGAGGCTGTTCGAATATTGTGCTTTCCAGAGCAGGCAAAAGGACAGCCCACTGTTCAGAGCTGACATGTGAATTACGATAAAAAGGAGGTTAGGCCCTATTAGGAAATAAATAACCCCATATCCAAAAGTTAATTCCTGGGAAGATTAACTCCTAAGAACTCTTTGATTCATATTTAGTTATGACTATACTAAATTGAGGAAATTAGCATACCAAATAGCTGTGGCATTAAAAATTCAAATGACTCTCTTAAAAACGTCTGATGAAACTCCCTGAGAGAAGCTTATACAACCACAGGTTTTGGCCTAATAATTGCAAAGTGCCAGCAAAATGCTAATGCTTTTATCACCATATCCCAGATTCTGTAGAAAAAGAGAAAAATGTTTACAGAAATGGTACTAGTCACTATTAACATTTGATCAGAGCTTTAAAAGGCAATTTGGATTTAATGCAGTCCCTCATAAAGTATTGCAATTCAGAACCACTTTACTTCTGGTTACACAAAGGAAGGATCTGTAGTTTATTTTCTGCACGGATGCATGAAATGAGACTCCTGGGAGTTTCTTCAAGACCATTCAACACAGAGATGAATGTTAGCTCAAGATGTACAATGAAATGTAATTTTAAAAGATTCAGTGCTAAGAAGGAGACATTTAAAAAGACCAAATAAAGCCAGAGTTGTCTATTTTTCCTCAAGCTGCACACATGTTCATACTTTCCACCTAGATCATCTGATACCAAAGAAACAGAAGTGAAAACCACTGTGTTTCTGCAGAGCCCTGCGAGCGCCATCTTATGGTGCTGATGCCTTTTCAACAGCGCTGGGTTCAGAGAGAAGTCCTCAGCCGGGGTCTACATGCTTTGATTAAGCATGGCTCCCCAAAGAGCATTCAACATCCATGGGGCTGTCAGGTGCTGGCTGAGGGCTGTGTCACAGGAGGCACCTGGTGGTCCCTAGAGGACTGGTACAATGTCCAAATCTAACAATATGGCCTGCATTGAAAGCTTGAACTGCGCATGAATGACTTATTTCTTTAATTAAAAGAGAGAGAGAGAGAGAGAGAGAGAGAGAGAGAGAGAGAGAGAGAGAGAGAGAGGGAAAATCCTGATTTCTCGTCAGATTTAAAAAAAGAAAAAGAAAGCCTTTTTGAAAAAGAAGAAAAAGTAGATGGAGAGAGAAACTTGGGACTGAGGACCCCCTTGGAGATTCAGTGCAGCTGCCTCTGTGTCTTCCTAGCAAGGCACCTTCATTGATCTTTATGACAACTTTCAGGGGTTTGTTACTATCTCTATTTACAGATGAAGAGACTGAGGTCAAAGAGGTCAACTGACTGACTGGCTTAGGGTCACACAGGCAGCCTGAAGTCAGGTTTTTTGTGAGGTTGCAAGTCTTTTTTTTTTTTTTTTTGAGTCAGAGTCTCACTCCGTTGCCCAGGCTGGAGTGCAGTGGTGCGCTCACAGCCACCCCAGCGTTGACCTGCTGGGCTCCAGTGATCCTTCCACTTCAGCCTTCCAAGTAGCCGGAACTACAGGTGCATGTTACTATGCCCGGCTAATTTTTTTAAAAAATTTATTATAGAGATGAGGTCTTGTCAAGTTACCTGGGCTGGTCTCGATCCCCAGGGCTCAGGCAATCCACTTGCCTCGGCCTCCCAAAGTGCTGGATTACAGGCTGAGCCACTGAGCCTGCAACTGTTTATGACACACCACTCTGGCCCTTGAGCAGGTCAGTTACTTCGTGGGTCAATTCATGCTTCCCACAGACAGTGACAGAAAGCATAGCACTCAAATCTCCTCTCCCGTGACCTGGGATATTGGATCTTCCCACGCTTCAGCTTTTCACATATGGAAAATCACCGCTGGACAAATGGCCAGTCCATCAACTGACTGAATAAATGAGTTGCATTAGATAAATGATAGTGAACAGAGTTGATGCACTACTTACACACTCGCATGTGGCTTCTTTTTGGAAAAATCACAGGCAAGACCGAGATCTGATATCCTTACATGTCCGTGTTCATCCAAGAGGATATTTGCTGGCTAAACAGAAAAAGAATGTGACCTTAAGAGTCCCAGATGCCAAAAGGACTTTGAGAGCTAAAATACAAAAATTGGATATCTCATTGTTTTATCATAGTTTGCTCACAAACATGAATTATAGCTTTATACTATTATATCAAAGTAGGGCACAATACTGAGAGCGATATTCTTCATGTTAACTTCAGCAGGAAAATGTTAATGACAGAGGCGAAAGAGTCTACTCATTAAAAAATGAAGTCCAGGGCAGGTAACATGACCATAGTAAGACCACAGTTCATCAGAGTCAAAAGCATTTCCTTTTCCCTGCTCCAAGAACTGCAGTGCAGGTGTGCTTCTCCATGCTTGGCCTATGTGAACCACAAGGACTTCTAAGAATGAAGCCAAGAAGCACATAACAGAAAGGAAGCTGGCGAGAATGTATAAATGTATACGAAATCAAAATATTCCACAGTGCCACACTAATCCCAATAAATGACATTTCTGTTTATTGATACATCATCAACACTGGGCCCTACCAAATGCCCAAATATGATTTTGACCACAACTCTGATGAAATGTATCCATTAAGATTAGATTTAGTCATCATGAAAGACAAAGCTCCTCTCTCTAATATATATTGAATTATAGTCATCTTAATAATTTTTTTGCAGAACATCAACTACTGTTTTGCTCAAAATAAAAATGATAACATGCTATTATAAAATTGAAACATGAATAATCATGAGAGACTAGAATTAAGTTTGAACAGAAATTAAATAGTACCACTACCTACTAAGTAGCTTAGAAAACAAAAATAAAGCATAACGATGATTAGAAACTGGTTATAGATTTAAATTAGAATGTATTACAATAGTGCTTCATGGGCCTTCAGCATGAATTTTATTCTTCTGCAAAATTCACACAAGGAAATAAAATGTCTTGGGTCAACCAATGTCTAATTATTTCTAATTCAACAAAAATATTTTTTTATTCTTTATGCTTGTAGGAAAACTAGGAAATAATTCTTTAACTTTGCAGAAAGCTTTAAAATTCACAAAATATTTTGTGAAAAAAGAAATGCTTGCAAATGAAATGTAATTTTTATAATATTTTAAAAGATAATCTTAAAAAGCTAATGACAATATCTTAGCTCCTTAGCAAAAGGAACAGAAACTGTATTTCAGCTGGCCACTGTGGGTTCAATCAAGAAGGAATCTGAACACATTCTCCTGGAGTCTTCTTAGCCTACTGACCAACTGTTGTGCCTATCATTTTTCTTCTCATTAGCATTGATGCATTTCTATATTTGCATAATCATTTTTATCATTGGTCAAGGTCCCTTTTGTCCATCCCTGCCTTCAGGCTGTTACAGGTCATGGCAACTAGGTGAGTGTCACCATGAATGGACTGAGCAAGCCCCTAACGCCCTTCATCATGAAGAACCCAGGACTGGAAAGGATAAACTCAGCATACTGCTACTTCATTACTTTCAAGGCCAGCGAGCTTTTACAGAGGACAAGAACAGAAAGCCAAGCACAGCAATCAGAGGTTACACAGTTCAGGGATCTGAAAATCTATTTAATGATTTTTGAGGCGATCTCAAAACAAATGAAGATATGAGAGTAGCCTCTGGGAGAAATTGTGCAGGCTGATCTGCAATCCAGCCCTCCCTGATCAGCCATGCCCAGAGGAGGCATTACTTGGCCATTCTATGTCCTGGTGCCCCAGTGTAGATGCCCGGTAAACAGTGAGCTACAGCCAAATCAGTTGCTTAGTGGACTTTCTCTCTCTCTTTTTTTTTTTTGAGTTGGAGTCTCCCTCTGTTGCCCAAACTGGAGTGTAGTGGCACACTCCCGGCCACCGCAGCCTCGACCTGCTGGGATCCGGAGATCCTTTCGCTTCAGCCTTTCAAATAGCTGGAACTATAGCTATGCGCTACCACCCAGCTAATTCTTGATTTATTGTAGAGATAAGTTCTTGCCAAGTTGCCCAGGTGGGTCTCGAACCCTTAGGCTCAGGCAATCCACTTGCCTCGGCCTCCCAAAGTGCTGAGATTACAGGCTGAACTACAGAGCCCAACTACTTGGTAGACTTTCATTGAATTATGATGGGACACACACACACACACACACACACACACACACACACACACACACTCAGGCAATCCACTTGCCTCGGCCTACCAAAGTGCTGAGATTACAGGCTGAACTACAGAGCCCAACTGCTTAGTGGACTTTCATTGAATTATGATGGGGCGTATGCGCGCGCGCACGCACACACACACAAACGCACACACACACACACAAACTCTACCCTGATTTTCACTCATTTGTTTGTTTGTTTTTGTTTTGTTTTGTTTTGAGTTGGGAGTTTCACTCTTTCGCCCAGGCTGGAGTGCAGTGGCATGCTGCTCACAGTCACCACAGTCTCGACCTGCTGGGCTCTGGCAATCCTTCTACCTCAGCCTTCCAAGCAGCTGGAACTACAGGCACATGCCCACACACCCAGTTAATTTTTTGGTTTATTGTAGAGACGCGGTCTCACCATGTTGCCCAGGCTGGTCTTGGACCCACAGGCTCAGGCAATCCTCTCGCCTTTGCCTCCCAAAGTGCTGGGATTACAGGCGTGAGCCACTGCGCCATTAATCAACTAGAATTTTTGACTTAGAGTATGTGCCACACCAGGCACTGAAGTTGTTATAACGATGATGTGCGTTCCATCCTTTCAAAGTTTGATCTAGAGGAGACCAATATCACATAACAGTGACCTCATCAGGGCTGAGCTGAGGGCCAAGAGGAAGATGGCAGGACTCTGCAAAAGAAAAGGGGACTTCCAGAGGGCCATTAGCTCAATGTCTACTTACTATACAGAAAGAGTCTGTCAACTGTCCTCACCTTCAAATCTCTGTACACAACAAACCGATTGTGCATGTGCTCTAGGCCCAGAATGATTTCAGTGGCATAGAACCGCATCTCCTTCTCAGAGAAGACCCCATGCTGTGAAAGGTGGTAGTGCAAGTCACCCCCTGGAACCAGAGATTCAGAATTTAATTCAAGGTGTGTTAACTTAAAGGAAACAAAAATCACTGCCATCCTAAATAGTCAGGACACAGAAGAATAAAGTAAATCATGCTTCTGCTCTGCTGAATTGCCTATGGTTGAGCTCCATAATTTAATAAAACACTTTAAGCATTATGGAGAAAAGTCAAATGTTGAAAAGACTTCAGTGCAATGATAGGAGGGACAACATAACAAGGCAGAGACAGCACTGTCAGGCTGGAAACTCGGCCTGTGACGCCATCACAAGGTGGGACTAGTCAACCTGCTCTGATGATTTAAATCCTGTTTAATAATGGAATCAACTTACAGAGTGATCCGACAGACAGACAGCTTAGCAACTGGCTCAGAAAAATACAAACAAAACTGATCATATGGATAGATATCTGACAAAGCAAATACAATAAAATTTTAAGTGATAAAATCCAGGTGATGGGTATTTGGATGTCCCCAGTAAAATTCAACGGTTCTAGATAGTTAAAATTTTCCATAATTCAATGTTGGCAAGGGGAACAATCACATGGTCCCAAACTACAGTGAAGAGAATGCCTCTGACAGGGTAAGGAGATGTTTTTATAAACTACAAGGGAAAAGCCTCCACTGATTTATAAAAGTTCATGTGGGTCCAAGTTTATTGCCCTTGCTTTTACAAGTATCGTCCCCCTTGCCACATACATAGTCACTACCAGTTCGAGATGTAAAAGATGCCCAGTACCCCAAAAGCCTCCTGAATGCCCTCTCAGCCAAGACCTCAGCCCTAGCCACGGTCAGGCAAAGGTACCTCTTCTGTCTTCCTTCCCATCAATTAGCTTTGCCTGTTCTGACAGTCACATAAACAGGAACACTGAGATATTTGCTGCTGTGTCTGGCTTTTTTTGCTTGTGATTATGTCTGTGAAATTTCTTCACATTTTGGGGTAGAGTTGGTTTTAAATCAAACACTCAAAACATAATAAAACTTCAAAAAAACCAGGCATTTGAGTTGTTGAATTGTATGCTTTTTTATTTCAGGTCTTGTCACCAAAAATACTTTGAATATATGCCATGACACTTTCTAGTATTAGAAAGCTTCTTTTCTAGCTGAATGTTTTTCGGCATTCTCAAGGTTATCATTTACAGTTTAAAAGGTAAACGTCCAGTGCTGCAGATTTAGAAGCCATAGAAGACTGCATTAAAATCTGTACTTGGCCCAAAGTCAGTCTTTCAAAGTTGGTTTTTAAATACGTTTCTATCTTTGGCTTATATTCTTATGAGGTATTTCATTCCTAAAAGTTGAGGGCCAGGAAATAAGCTAATTAAAGATCTAGGCCAGCAGCATTCCAGAAAAATCAAGTTTCACTGTATTTTATGAGAATCTTTCTAGAAAATCCAACTTCCCAGGGAGAGACCGGGAGTCCCAGAGGAAAATTGCAGTCAACATTTTAAAATGAATTTTAACTGAAAATTGAAGGGTGAAAGGTTTCCTCAAACTTCAGGGGGGAGCTAATTATCAGAAAGATTCAAATTGCTGTCTGCCTAGATTAGCACATGATAAGTTTTTGCATCATAACAAAGTGTTTCTCGGTGCTTGGACTTGCCAAGTTGTGCTTACCGTTCATCAGATCCAGGATGAAGCAGAGTTTATCTGGAGTATGGAAGGCATAGGTCATACAAACAATGAAAGGACAGTCCTAGAGTAAGAAACACAAAAGCTTATAAGAAAAACAAAAGTTGTACTGGACAGGATATCTAGGGGTTTTACCTAATTAATTATTTAAATTGACACATTGTAATGGTACCTACTCGTGGGGTACAATTTGATGTTTTAATGTAATGGGTGTATCAGGGTAGTGAGTGTATCCATCACCTCATGCAGTTCTCATTTCTTTGTGGGGAACCTTCTAGCTATGTAACATACAATACATGCTCTGGATTTTCATTCAGGCCACCACCCCGTTCATTGAGCACAGACACCTACATGGTAACTTTAAAAGTCACAGAAAAAGATTTCTGGTTACATGATAAAATGCACAGAGACACAACATGGAGCAGATGAACTTGAAGGTTCTTTCTCACTCAGATTCAATCATGACTCTATTCTAAATACATTCTCTTCAAAAGATAGATTCTATAGAAAAATATTCACTGTCTAGCCCATCTTTTTGTTGGTCAACATTTTGGTTCTGGCTAGTCAAATATCTATGACAATTTCTGTTTCTGAAGACGGAAGAACCACGGTATGGGAGGCGGTAGTGGAGGACAAGGATTGTTGTGTTATTGTTTTGAAACACTGAGAGGAAAAATGGAATTCAATCAGCATTTGAAAGTGGAAAATTATAGCATGGGCAAGGGGTGAATAACTCAAATGTACAGATTTCAATTTTTCCCTAATTAATCTATAGATTCTGTGTAATCTTACTTAAGATGAAAACTGGCAAGTTGATTCTAAAATGCACGCAAATATAAACAGCCAAGAAAAGTTCAGATACTCTTGAAGACAGAAAAGGCTGGGAAACTTATAAGTGCCGTATATAATTCAGACAGTGTGATAATAGCCCAAGGGCAGACAAACAGACCAGTGGAACAGAACAGAGAATCCTGAAATAGAACCACACATAAATGGTCACTTGATTTGTGATAAAGTTGACAAAACAGGGCATGGGGAAAGAATGGCCACTTCTTTTTCTTTTCTATTTTTTTTTTTTTTTTGAGGCAGGGTCTCTTTCTCTCACTCAGGCTAGAGTGTCATGGCACAATTATAGCTCACTGCAGCCTAACAAGTGACTGTCCCACCTCAGCCTCCCGAGTAGTTTGAACTACAGGCTTGTGCCACCATGCTGGCTACTTTTTAAAATTTTTTTGTAGCAACAGGGTTTTGCTATATTGCCTAGGCTAGTCTCAAACTTCTGACCTCAAGCTATACTCCTGCCTCAGTCTCCCAAAGTGCTAGGATTACAGGTGTGAGCCACTGCAACCAACCAAGGATGACTTTTTCAATCAGTGGCACTGGAACAATTTATTATCTATACAATAAAATATAAACCTTGACCCCTATTGCATACCATACACTAAAGTCACCTCCAGCATATATATACAGAGGGTACCAAAAAATGTATTAAAATAGGGAAGGGAAAAAACTATATTAAAATTATAATACTCAATAAGATGAATATAAGTCATGTTTGACTTCTGCAATTAAAAGACGTGCTCAAAATGGCTATCTTCAGCTTCCAGACACTTCTGATTATGACAAACATCTCTTAAAATGTGTATACTTTTTTTGTCACTCCTGGTATACGTGTGTCCGTGTGTGTGTGTGTGTTAAAATAATAAAGCAATAAAACTTTTTAAAGAAGACAAAAGAAAATATCTTCATGATCTTAGGGCAAGTAAAGATTCCTTAGGCCACAAAAACAGTAACAAACAGAAATGTTGATAAATCAGACCAAAATAAAGAACTTAATCTGTAACATACAATACATGCTCTGGATTTTTATTCAGGCTATTGCCCCATGCACTGAGCACAGAGAAGATATCTGCAACCCATAAATACACAAATGACTCAAATCTAGTATAAAGAACTCTTAAAAATTAATAAAGAAAAAGGCAACCAACTCAAAAGAAAAATGGCAAAAATTAAATTAAATTAAATAGCACTTCACATAAGAGGACACTAAATGGTCCATACATCTATCAACAGATGCTCAACTTCATGTGTCTCTGAGGGGATGCTAATTGAAACCATAATATGCTACCACTAAAACCCACAAGAACAGTTAAAACTAAAAAGACTGACAAGACCAAGTGCTGGAAAGGTGTGGAGTGAACGGAACTTTCACATATGGCTCCTGGGGTGTACAGTGGTACAACCACTTGAGTGAACTATTTGGTGATATCTACCAAGGTTGAGCCTCACCTGCAAACCCTATGACTTGGCAATTTCACTCTGAGGTAGGCACCTAACAGCAATCTGTACTTACATGCACCAAGAGACCTGCACAAGAATCTTTACAACAGCAGTATTAAAAATAGCCCCAACCAGAAAATAATTCAAATGTCTACCAATATTAGAATAGAGAAATGTCGTGTAGTATGGTATCCTTGTTTAACAGAATACTACAAAGCTAGGATAAGCAAATGCTTTCTGCAAAGGGCCAAACAGTGAATATTTTAGGCCTTGCAGGTCGCAGACAGTCTCTGTCATCTATTCTTTTTCGCTGATATTTTTAAAAATCCTGAAAAAATGTGAAAACCATTCTTAGTTCATGGGCAGTACAAAATAAGGCCACAAGCTAGACTTGGTCACTGGGCCACACCTTGCTTGCTGATGCCTGCATACAGATACAGGAATGTGCTATTGTTGCGTGCAACAACACAAATGAATCTCAGAAGTGACACTGAAAAAAGTCAACACAAAGGAGCATATTTATATGAGCTCACACAAAATTAGCAAAACTAAGTCACAGTGTTAGAAGTCTGAACTGTAGTTAGTGACTGAGAGGAGCACAAGGAGACTTCCAGAATACTGGTGACTTTCTGTCTCTTGATCTGTGCTGGAGACAAACGTATTCCCTTGTGAAAATTCATCAGTGCTATGCTAGAGCTACTGATCTATTTTATCTTCTAGATCTACTCAGATTCTTCACATATAGTATGTACTTGTCACTAACCTGATTCAAATTTAAAAAAAATAATTACCTAGCCTATCTACATCCGCTTTCTCAATAAACACAGAGAACTATTAAATTCCAAAGGAAATGTTCACACATCAACAGAATACTCTGTAAACAGAACCTGCATCGTTAAAACCTCTATATTAAGGGCATATAGATAATTTGGAGTTTACATATTTCTATATACTAAAGATTCATGAACTTGAACTCAATTTCCAAAAATCCTCCAGAGAAAATTACTCTAAAAAGAATTATAAAATTCATTTTGTAGTTACCATGTTTGCCTTAGAGTTCTGTTGAGACGGTGTTAGCATTTCTTGCTTTTAGGATTTCTTTTGCCTGAAATAGGCAAAATATAGGTGCAATCCTTTTTCTATTAAAGGCCCTGTGGTCTTTCCTACTTGGAAGCCACATACCTTTCCGTCAGCCTTCTGAAATGGCTATCTTACTCTGCTCCAAATATTATGCTCCTTTCTTAATGGGATTCCCCACATACTCTTGTTCCTGACCTGATGAGTAATTCATTCACAGAGCAGAGAAGTGGGTGAACCTAGAGTTTGGTTAAACCAGGGTCTTTCCCAAATGCACCCGCTTCACCAAGGAGATAAGTGGTCCCTTCCAAGGGAGATTCCTAAACATTATGGTTTATGATCCTTCTAATGATAGCCCCAAAACAGCTGCAAAAGGTTAAAGTCTCCTTAAGATAGTATGCTTTAAGATGGAGCATGAATTTTAGATCTGCAATCATAGCCTCTTCATAGCCTCTCGAAGTAAGAAAGTCTCTTAAAAAAGAGAAAAATCACCTGGTCTGACTTCTCTATATTAAAGACAAGAAATGAAGGTCCCCCAAAATGGAAATGACTTGCCTGAGGTCACAAAAAAAACTGGCAACCACCCAAGATCGCAACCTCAAGTCTGCTGACCCCCTTCAGAGTTCTTTTCTCTCCGTGATGCTACTTAAAGACAAGGTTTCTTCACCAATTAACTAAGATTCTCTCCTTGACTGAACTCTAGCTAGGCTCCTCTGAGCGCTCTCTTCAACTAGGCCTCAACCTTGAACTATAAAGACTTGAACATACACTAATGCAGTTCCTGACAGTTCAAGACCACATCCCTAGGATAACCTCAGCCCTGCTTAAAGTGCCTGCCTGAGAGAAATCAAAGCTGCCAAAAGAATTCACTATTTGTCTCAGCCAGCACCCAAAGAAGAGTTCCCTGTCTCATAGCCTCCATGGGAGGGCAGGAAGCCTAACTCGGGTAAGTGCCAGTAGCAAACCCGGATGGGTCTCACATGGTCCCAGCCCCACACTACTTTCTACAGTTTTTCACTTCCCAGAGTCCGCTCAAGGCCCGCAGTACACCCACTCCCGCCTTCTCCCTTTCAATCACCCAATCACCTCTGCAATGTCAGAATGGAGCTCAGCTGTTTCCCCTAGTGCCAGTAGCTGGGGAATAAAGCCTGTTTTCACCACTTTAACTAAGGTGTGGCTGCATTTACCTTTGACACAGTGTATACATATGCAGGCAAAGGAGTCAGATTTGGCTACTTCTGCGGAAGTCACTGACTGCAGCCCTTCATCTCTCAGGGTGCTTGAGCAGACCTAAAATGAACAGTCGAGGACACAGAACTGAACACTGCCCAGTGAAAAGAAAAAGGCAGCCATGCAAGGAATGGTGGGATACAGCTCCCAAGACTATTATGGGTAAGAGGATCTGCCTCATTTGGAAATTAGTGGTAAATAAGAGCTAGAGGATTTTGAGAAGTAGACCCTTAAGTAAAGCTCCTGAGCAAGAAAAACTGTGTTCTTTGATTTCTACCAAGAGTGAGCAAAGTAGCTTGTGTTTTGTAGGAACTCTAGAAAAACTTGTGATAAAATAGGACCACGAAGTAGTTCCTTAAGAAAATCCTCCGCCGTGCAGAAGGAGCTATCTTTTCCAACTGCAAGGCTTACTGTAGTAGCTCTCTGGTTAAAACACGTTGTCTACAACTGTGGTAAGATTGTTTAAGCACCTCAATACTGGTCTGGAAAACTCTCCATGGTCTGGCCTAGCCTCTGTGTGCCTCTCTCCAGCTTCATCCTGCTTTCCTCCCCGCAGTTTCCACAGACCCCGGTTGGCTGCCCTCATCTAATTCCTCAAACTCCATGTGCCTGGGGCCCAGACAAGCACTGGCACCTCCCCAGGTCACCTCCAACTTCAGAGGAGCATTCGTTGACCACAGCTCTACCCTGCCAAATGCCTTCTTAGCACGGTGTGCCTGTCTTCCACAGTTCTTGCCACATGTCCTACTTGTCTATACATTTCCACCGCTATTTGAATAGTATCACCTTTTTCCCATTCTGTACAGCTGTACAAGGGCGAGGACGATGGTCAGGTTTGGGGGCTCCTGGCTTGTGGCAGAGTGCCTGGCACAATCCAGGAGCTCAGCTACGGTTCAAGGAATGAGTCACACTTCTGAGGAACCTGCACTCCCTGCTGTGGACATACACTGGTTCTTGAACATGCATATTTCCCTTTTTACTGTCTAAGAACTACAGAAGAAAACAGGGAACAGGGCTTCCTACTGTGTCTCCAAGTAATAAGGGGAGGAATACTCAATTTGAGATGGAAAAAAAAAAATTCCCGTCAAAAGAAAACTATGGTGAGTGGGGACAGTTCAGTCTCTACACCACAAGAAATCCTGCTGAAACAGGACAATCTAAAGTTTCACCTGCTGAGGTCATTTTAAACTAAGCATTGATGGAAACCTATAAAAAATGGCCTTTCACTAGCAAAAGGAATTAAAAATAACTTCACTATAACTCTTCTGGTTAAATTATGTATTTGAATCAAATTAAAAATTTGCAAAACTGCCATATTGTTTTGATATTTGAATAAAAATATAAACAATTCTTTTAAATTAATTCAAAGTAGTAGACCAAGATAACCCCAATTTTTTATTTATTCTCTTAGGGTTACGTCAGTGAGAAACTATATAACTACTTAACCACAATCCCTCTCACCTGAGTCAAATAAATATAAAAATGCTACATGAAAACTGTATTTATATTTTTCCAACATCAATACATTTTTTTCCATAGGTCTTCTTGAAAGCAAGTATCCAAGGCTTTGAGATAATGTGTTAAAAATTAATATTCTAATTAATCACTTAAAATCTTCTTCCAGTAAGCACATCTATGTTTGAAATTAAGATAGACCTTTCCAAAAGAAATAAGAAGCCAGTGTCATCCCTACTGATTCCAACACAGGCTGTGGGATGCTCAGTTTCATTAAAATCAGTTAAAAAATCTGGTCACACAGACAGAATGACTCTTTTTTAAAATACTTAATGTTCATACATTGAAAAGTAGAGGAACATAATTAGATATTATTTATGGCTCTTGAGCTTTCATTTGTTACAGTTCAGCTAAATTATGCTATTCTTTTGCTTCAATCGCAAATAGCCTTTCTAGAAGCACTTAAAACTAATGCTAGAATAACATAAACCATAACAAAATAAATATGTGATAAACAAACAAACAAAAAACACAGCCTCTAAAGTGATCATAAGAAAGGAGCACTGGCCAAGGAGTCCAGAGACTTTGGGCAAGGAAATTAACCTCTTTGGGTCTCAGCTTCCTCACTCACTAGTTAAAAGGATTCTTTGATTAGCCATTAATATTTGGTTCTTTCAAATCCTTTTGGTGAAGATGACCTTATTTAGAATCCAGCTATGACATCTCCATATTTCTTTCTGCATATATGCCTTCCTGGCTTGTTTGATGTTAAATTTACATGTGGGCAACACAGTGCGAATCCGGCCGTTCCACACTCTGCCCCTTCCTTGTCCTGGATCCCTGACCTACTCTGAACACAAATCCACAAATGGCATGCAGAAGTTTCTAGGGGGGCAGGTTTTTCTGGATATGCCTTCCTGTGTGGCAGCATCTGTACAGATAAACAAAAGCCAATGGTTTGGTCTTGGGTGAGACCATTCACAGAAAAAAACATCAGAACGGGCAGATACTTTGCAAGTGAAGAAGACACGAGGCAAAAGTCTGGCCTCAAACATGCTAAGTTCAAACTGACAGCTTAAGGTAAAAGTGAAATGTCCAACAGGTAGAAACACAGGCTGGAAATGGAAAAGCCAGTCAACAGAGCAGGAAGTGCTGAGAGGGACAACCTCGTAGGACAATTCAGATCTCTCTATTTGCTTCTGGGGAGCAGGGGTCACTTTCTTCTCACTTTTTCCCCTCTAGGTCAGTCCTTCTGCTCAGTCATACAGTCAATTCTTGACTACACTCGAGTGATCTTTTTTGTTATAATTATTTTCTGCCATCTCTGGTACTATAGTCTGCAAAGAAGGAAGTCAAGGACAAATGAATAGGCACTAAATAGAAGAGTCGTGGGTGTGCACGATGAAGGCTGCTAGTGTTCCTCTAACTTGCAAAATCAAAGAAGAGATGATATCAAATTCTAGCCCACCAGAGAATTGGCTGGACCTGTAATCAGCTAGAAAAAAATAATAAAGATCCTGTTTTAAAATAAACAAATAACAAAATTTAAAAAGCAATGCTGGAAATTGAATACTCACCCCTGTACTGACAAGAGACAACATAATTCTTTCATTTAAGGCTAATGTTTCTCCTTGTTTCATCTTGATCCTCTTCTTATCTAAACATTTCATTGCATACCTGGAAACGAAAATTAGTTAGAAATCTATACTGTAAATATACCTAGGCTGGTTTAAACAATACACTTCATCCTAGGGAACGTTTCTAAGCATGTAGGCAATGTTTAAAAGAAGCAAAATGGTGCTCAAGTGCCATGCAAGAAATATTTTTATTTTGCATGTATTATGAAAAAAAATCAAGCAATAATTAAGATATTTCTGCCATTACATGGATAGACTTCCCAGTTAAATAAGTATAAAGTAGATGGACATAAATAAATTCCGTGGAATACATTTTTGGTGATTGCTGCTGCCTATTATTACTGGTGATGGGGGGGGTCATAAGTGTCATATTTAGCAAGTGGGAGTTGTTAATTCATCAGTAGTCAAGCTTTTATAAGAGTCTACAGAAGCTAGGACTCTAACACAGTGATGATAACAATGGGAAGGGAAGGCATGCATTCAAAAGAGCATGTTCTAAAATGCCATTTTATCGATTAGTTCTTATTTTCATATTTCAGTTATAATATTTTCAATAATAAAAATAATCAATAAGGTTTTTCTACCTATCATTGGTTAAAGTCAATTGAAAAGAACCAATTGATAATTTAAGATTTTAGAAAACTTGGAACAAACTCATATTAAGAAAATACAGACAGGTTATTTGGCATATTCTATAATCACAGGTTAAAGAAAACAGGAAGTTTCCTCAGCGGGACCACAGAAGGCTGAGAGGGAATCCTTGTAAATGTTTTCACATGTTTCAAGGCCTGAAAAGTCTGTGTGAATTACTGTGAATTCCCATCTGATGGACTACTTCATTTGGCCCAGATATGCAACACGGACCACTGTCTTAGTGTGGGAGGATGCAGAAATCTACTCATTTCTTGTTGGTTATAAGTCAAACCATGTTTGAGTTATATAAAAAGAGATGAATGTCCAAATTTGTTATTTTTTAACCACTTTTCAGGAGTTCTTACAACAAATCAATTGATAGGACATTAATTTGCTTACTTATGGGATCAATTATTGAAAACATATGAGTGGCATGTTCTTTAAATGGTTCATTTTTATGATAAAGGATTTTTCAAGTGTTTCACACTACTCCTATCACCATTTAATTCTCTTAAGACACTTTAATATAAGTGTCTCTCCTTTACAGCCTAGATATGGAGGCACAGCAAGCTCACAACCTTTGTCCAAGACAGCAAGTGTGGGAGCTGAGGCTGATGTAGCTGATATGACACTAGGACCTTGCTCCAGATCACAGGGCTGCACTGTCACAACACAGCCCCAAACTCCAAACTCCTGAGTGCCAAGCGTCATGTTTACACCATAGAGGGCCCCAAAGCAGGAAGATGACTGTTGGGCACAAATTAGTAAAGGTAAAGTGTAGGCCCCAAATCTTAAAATGATGCCAACTACTGGACTGTCTGAGTGGAAAGGACGGCTCGGCAAATCCATCAGCACCGAATCCCAGAAAGCGCCTGAGCAGGGGCTGAGTGACAGGAGGCAGATGCTTAATTAGGACCCCAGGTACTCACATGGACTCAATTATTTTATAAACCAAGCCTCACATACCACCCCCACTGTTTTAACATGCCTGTCACTCATCAGATGTGTAGTTCTTCTGGGTCCATCAAATCAGTTTTCCCATTCTCTTTTGCTTTCAGAAATATGTTCATTTAAATTGCTTTTGTTTAAAAAAAACTTTCCCCACTCTTAAGAATCCCAATGTCCTCTTTCCAGAAGAGCCTTCTCCCTGGCTCATATGCACCTAATTTGCTCACACTGACCTCCCATAAGAAAAGTTACTGTGGTGAATGATCACTGATCTTCCTCAGCAGGGCTTCCTCCTCTCCAGCACCCCAGCTACTCAGCTGGGAAATCAAAACCTCCTGAAAAGCTTTGTTGCCCAAAACTGCTTAATAACATATGGGTCCTTATTGAAAAGAGGATGTCTCTCTTCTGCAAAGCAAATATTCTGTGCTGCACCATCTGACTTGGAGGCTGAATGCAACATGCCCTTGGGTGTCAAGAATCCTTTCCAGTTCATCTCTGGATCCCAGGCCCCTCTCTCATGGCCTCCAACATGGTGGGCACAGGAGGCAAGACTATCATTTATTCCCATTGAGAGGTGGAAGTTCCAGCTTTCTGCTCTCACTCAACATGTTCAACAAAATGTAGCCTATATCTTTCTGAGGTCATAGGTATTCACATTTCTATGTATTCACATTTCTTTTTCTTTCTTTCTTTTTTTTTTTTTTGAGTTGGAGTCTCACTCTGTTGCCCAAGCAGGAGTGCAGTGGCACATTCACAGCCACCCCAGCATCGACCTGCTGGGCTCAGGCGATCCTTCCACCTCAGTCTTGCAAGTAGCTGGAACTACAGGCCTGGCTAATTTTTTGACTTATTGTAGAGATGAGGTCTTGCCAAGTTGCCCAGGCTGGTCTCGAACCCATGGGCTCAGGCAATCCTCTCACCTTGGTCTCCCAAAGTGCTGGGATTACAGGCTTGAGCCACCGTGCCCAGCCCCCACATTTCTATATTTCTATATAAAATCTCTACATAGAGATTATCTTTTCATGCAAACATAAAATTGTAATAATTTCAGTAAAATATATGAGCATTTAAAGCTTACATTTTTCCAGTGTCTGCTTTTCTGCAACCGTACACTTCACCAAATCCTCCTCTTCCAATAATCCTATGCACACTGAAATCATTCATTGTCAACTGAGAAATCAAATCACAAAATAAAAACATACAATTATGTAAAATTATCTTGTTAACAGGATTTTTTTTTCATGGAGAACACAGACAACAATTAAAATAGCAATGCTGATGTGGGGATCTACCCTTTGTACATCTGCTTCCTTACGCTGGAAGATGAGGAGCCTGAGGGTGGCAAGACTTTCTACAGCCTCCTTCAGCTCCACCTCCAAGTTAGACGAGGCACCGATAGGAGGCCCATGGGGAGATGATGGGGTGGGGGCTGAGTGAGCCAGACTGCTTTCCATTCTCATCCTCTTAGATGACAAGATGTATACCTCGAAGACAAGTGAGCATGACACTTCTGGTGAAAACAAAAAGTAACCTCAGCTGCTCTGAGGCCTAAAGTTTGGGAACAATCCAACAATTCCAAGAACTGTCAGGGTAGGAAAATAAGCATCCACGTCAAGGGCAACTATATTTTTGTAACAGAAGGCCATATGATCCAAACCCAACAGATGCAGGCCATGTGAATTTCGCATTGATGGCATCCATGAATGGAGAGGACTTGTGCTGGCCATGTGACCATGAAACAAGCCTAAATGTGAGTCAAGTATATACAGAGGCTTTATTCACAAGCACTTCCCTTCTGTCAACAATATCTCAGTAGTGCTCCATTTCAGAAGTAGATTTAATAGTGTTAGATGGTACAAAGACGGATAGCGAATTCCATGTTCATGGTAAGAGACCATAGAACAATAGCAAATGCCTATTTGCTTAAGTATCGTGGCAAATCAAGGGTAAGATTCTTTAAGAGCTCCCCCAAATAACCCTTCAAACCTTGGCTCTGTATTACACAAGCCTGTATTTGGGCCACAGGCTTCATGTTTGATACTCAGAGTTCTCAAGGACAGGATCTGCTGAAGGAAAAGCATATGAAAGACCCAAAGCAGATATAAGGGATTTAAAAAAAAATGTGTTATTGTATCTTGCTTCTAAATCCTGCCAGGAATTACAGTGGCAGAAAAAAAACAAACAAAAAGAAAAAAAAACCTCACCACTTTTCGACCTTTTGGCTAATATCAAGTGTTTAAAAAAGACCTCCTTCCAACAATATCATTCAAGTAAAAGTCTCACAAAGAAAAAAAAAAATCCATTTGATTCTATTGTCCAGTTGCAAGCCTATGTGAAGGGAGACTGAAAGAGAATGAATGGAAGGGAAGTTGGACAAGGAAATGTGCATTCTGGAAGGGAAGTAAGGATTAAGCCCTAGATCACAAACAATGAAGGCTAAAACAGATGCAACACTAAAGAGATATGGGTTAGAAAGTGGCCTGTATATGAAGATTGCTTTTGTCATTCTCAAAAATAATAAAAAGATGAAAACTTGCACCAGTAAAGATGTCATCATTTTTATTATTACATCCAATTTTCATTTGGCATCTAATAATAAGAAAAAGAAAATAAACTTTACTAGAATGGCAAAAGACAAGGACATGGGGGGGTTATATTAAGTACAAGATTTTTATTTTTACTACTGTGTTTGTTAAAGGGTCAATTGCTGCTTAAAATCTCCTTTCTTAGGTAAATAAGCACATTCTTATATGAATATGAAAAAGAATGAAAACTCCAACTGTTTATGATGGAGTATGGGAGGGTGAATGTTTAGTAGATAAAGCTGGAAGAAAGACATCTGTTCAGGCAGTGTACCCTTTGGGAGTATGTTCCAGAACAAAGTATTTTCTCATAAGGCTAAGCCAGAGGAAGTTTTTATTTAAAAAAAAAAAAATACTCACATGAATATTTAATTCTACGTTTTTCCACTGACAAAATCTAGTGAACTTGTCACTAAAAAAGAAATAAAAATAATTACTGAAAAGTTAAACATCAAAATAACTGGATTTATAGAACAACATTATAAGAGAAATGGGAATTGCACTACTTGTGTTGCTTCTGGAATAGAGTAAGTTTTCTTAAACATTTGTCACAAAGTGCTCCCCGGTACTCATGGCTTGGCTTTGCAGTTCAGATGAAGGCCTTCGTGTTTCTCCTTTCACTTCACAGCCTGTGGGAACACTCTTATCTGCATCAGTACAGTCCAACAGCAGGATAACAGGAACCACATGGATCATTTAATTTTAATAATATATTCTATGTTACTGAATATATCAAAAATTACACTGCAACATGCAATCAATATGAAATTATTATTGAGATAGTGTACATTCCTGTTTCTGGATTAAATCTTTGAACTCTGATGTATATTTTGCACTTATAGCACATTTCAATTTAGATGAGTCGTATTTTAAGTGTTCAAAAGCTGTATGTGGCAAGTGGCTACCATATTGGACAGTGCAGCTCTAAAGGACAAAAACATTAATGTTTATGAATAATTATAAGAGTGGCAAACACTTAAAGAGTGCTTACCTGCTGCCAGGCCTTGCTCATCTACTCCTCCCAAATGTACGAGCAGGTGTTATTTTGATCCCCATTTTACAGCAGAGAAGACCAAGGCATCAACTTGTTAAGAGGCTTGGCCAAGGTTACACAGGGAGAGAGTGGGTGGAGCTGATTTGAACCCAGACCATCTTCTTAATCAAAATTTAGTATTGCCTCTCAAAGAGACAAATAGTGCAGCAGAGAAACGCTTGGACTAGGATCCCAAGATGTGGTAAGTTACATCTCTCTGATATGTTCCCACAATTCATTCTTCTGCTTGATGAGTGTTTTCTTCATCCATGAAGAAAAATATCTGTCCCATATCTATTTAATATATATTATTTTGATTAATTTTTATTAATGAGCAACATATCTATATAAGATGTTTGTTTTTACAAAGATTTCCAAAAGAAATGTATTCTAGATTGAACACGTCTTAAAAGCAGAGAACATGTTTGATGATGGCTGGATCCCATCTAGTCCCTGGCATGATTCCTTACATAAACACAGAATTCAGGATTCTCAGAATGAATGAAGGAAGAAAAAGAAGAAAGAAAGAGAGGATAAAAGGGAGGGACAGAGGGAAGAGGTTCTTATGAAGCATAAGTTACAAGTATTATCGACATTATAAGACATCTAAATATCACAATTCCCTGTGGGCTTCCTTAATAGGACTTTGAAAATAAAAATCTTTTACAAATATTTCTGAGTCCAACAATCAAACTGAAAATTAAAAGCAGAATTCTTTGTGATTAGAATAGCATCTTTTTTTCAATGAATCCAAAATGCCTTTTAAAGAGTGTTTCACTGATCCTCCTAACAAGTCTATGAGGTTGGTAAAATAAAATTATATTTTGAGAGTTTCTTACAGTTATTTAAAAACCATTTTATTAAAGCATGGTGCATGCAAAAGGCAAAACAACACTTGGGTGTACTCTGCATTTATAAATCCATGACTGGTCTTTGAAATTCGCTTGGTCTGTTGGGCAAGCTCAGACTCTCTTGTCTCACAGATTCTGAAGTTCAGAGCTGAAGACAGGGAATGTTGATCTGACACTTTCCACAGCTAGCTGAGGAGGGTTCACAAACCAGGAAGAGAGAAGTACCCACACATTTTGCCCAGATTTGCTGTAACAAGTTCCTCTTTGGAAAGTACAGATGGCTCTGAGTAGCTAGACTCCGTCAGGTCTCCATAGGGGTTACTTGAGCATTGTTCCCCATCAAAACCTGCTTACTGAATGGGACACTTCTTGACAGAAGAAGAACTGTGGCAGAAAAAAGCCTGGGCAATTGTTGGGCTTTTGTTAGCTAGAGCCCTTGAAGATAACTTAAAAGGATTCTGGAGAGAAGATCAGAGGTGAAAGACACAGAAATGACAAGGGTGGATGGGGTAGAGTAGCATTTCTAACCCTGATTCCTGACTCAGCCTGTGTACCGCTAAGCAACTGAAGTTCACTGCCTGAAGTGGGCTCACAGGCCCCTAGGCCCCTCCCAGACTCAGGCCCAGCTGGAACCTAGCCGACCTCCCATCCCCACCCTGCTGGGACCACAGGAGAAGGTGGAGAGACATGCCCCCACACTGATGAAGACTTCTTTTTTCCTGACTGCAGGGTGGCCACTGAGAAATCACCTTACTGTGTCATGAGACCTTTGGTTTGCATGACCATGTGTAGAGGGCCTGTGCTTTTCAAAACCAAAACTCCAAATACATCATCTGATACAGACTGGTTTCTTTCTAATTTGAAAATGTAGTAACACAAAAAAACCAAAAGCTACAAAAATTGACAAATCAATTTTAAAAATAATTTGTTTATGTAAAGTTGTGATGGCTTCAGAAAATCCAGTGTGTAAGATTGTTTAAAATTCAAATGGCTGCACTTCGATGTCCTGTGACAACATGAAATGACTACCTCAGTGAGGGCAAATGACTTTGTTTGCTGGCCTGGTGGCAAGTGAAAAGATATACATCAGAGTCACAAAACACCAAGGAAGACCTCTTCCCCACTTCAGTTACTGTCCCCATCGCTTTCCACTCCCCCAAGAATAACATAAACCTAAGTGGACCCAAGCGTCGGGACAGGTCAGATTTTAGAACCAATAGCAAGGGACATGGCCCAGGACTTGGCCACAACTCAGCCCTGGGCCAGCAACCTATCCCCTCGGTGGGATGTTGCTGCTTTTTGGCAAAGTTTCTGCTACTACTCTGAAGAGTGCAATTATTTTATGAATATTTGTCTTCCAAAGTATTGACTCTACTCCAGGATAAAATTATCTCTTGAACTCCAGTAGAATTACAAAACAACTTGTATTTAATTGCTTTAGTTCTGTGAATACGTGAAAAAGAAAACTGCAGTCAAGTAGCGTTTGCTGTTAAAGTGCAATTACTGAGCAACTGCAGGCTGCTCTAGCAACGAGACACAATCATCATGCTGATTGTCTAGAAATTAGTTGAATTGGAGGAGAAAAGGACAGTCACTGTCAATGCAGATTCTGTGGGGGAAGGTCTGATTCCAATGGTGTATCATCACAGAAACATCCTTAAAAACCAGTAGGTGACTAGAAAGCATATGAGCTGAATGTCTGTACAGGTGTCATATGACAAACAGCTCCTTAGTTTGAGTAACCTATATTTATTAGGCATCTAATGATGTATATGATCATAAAGAGACACTGGCCTACACCTTTAAATTTCACTACTACATAAAGAATCAAGTTTAGGCTTGTTCCACTTTGGGAGATTTGATTCCAAAATCCAAACAAATTAATCAAATTACAGTCATCCTTGCATTAGTAAAGGTCTTTCAATAAGAGACTTTTTAAAAATTGAGGTTCCCTAGTCTACTTACATTTTAGACCACACTGAAGCTAAAGAACTGAAGGTCAGCCAGGTATGGTGGCTCATGCCTGTAATCCCAGCACTTTGGAAGACCAAGGCAAGAGGATTTCTGGAGCCCAGGAGTTCAAGACCAGCCTGGAAAACACAGCGAGACCTCGTCTCTACAAAAAAATTTAAAAAAAATAAGCCAGGCGTAGTGGCACATGCTTGTAGTCCCAGCTACTCAGGAGACTGAGGCAGAAGGATTGCCTGAATCCAGGAGGTCAAAGCTTCAGTGAACTGTGATCATACCACTGGACTCCAGCCTGGGCAACAGAGTGAGACCCCAGCTCAAAAGACAAATAAACAAAAAACAAAAACTGAAGGTCAAAGACATGTTAAGATATACAAAGCCTAACTTTCTAATGCAAAGTATTAAGGAGATAGTTTAACCCAAAGCCTAGCATATAGTACATGGTCAATGAATACGTGTTGAATGAATAAATTAACACTTCACATTTTAAGGATGATACTTACTAAAATGAGGTATACCTTTACAGTACAAAACTATACAGATATGTGCATAATATTTCATACCTTTCCATAAATTTTTGAAAAATTTCGCCTCGAAGACTTTCACAAATTTCTTCTATGTATGGCTGGAAAGAATGGAAAAGAAATTCTACACTGAATATATAGGAACATATTAGAGTGAAAAACACAAGCCAGTGAGACTCAGTGGGGTGAGGTTCCCGGTGATGTACTCCCATAGCATGTTGTCTTGTACTTGCCTTTCTTGGTGCTTGTCCAATTTTCACTAATGGATTCATCAACAGTTATCTATACCACTAGATGCTATGGAGATAGGGACAGGTCTGCCCTGTTTGCCACCATATCCCTATTACCTGACACAGTTCCTGACAAGTCACAGACACTTCTTACATGACCAGGACTAGCTTCATGGAGGTGCAACTCAGAAGAGCCCAGTGTTGGGTGTAAGGCTCTGTTGTCACCATCTTTAAATGGTTAATAACTTTTAAACAAAAGGCCCCGCATTTTCATTCTGCACTGGGCTCTGTAAGTTATTTAGCATGTCTTGTAAACCACTAAAAGTATTTATAATCTGCATTGAATTTTAAAGATTCAAAGCTAACAGACCCATGAGGTTACCTTTTTTAAAAAATTAGTTATTTTATTTGTTGACTTTCATTTCTTAGAGTCATAGAGCTAAAGGTAATCACAAGGGAGAAATCATCACACTCCTCTTGCATGTAAGGAGGTCATACAACTGTGGGTAGGTACGTTGCCAAGATCTCTGAGCAAGTTCATGGCTAAACTGGGATGAAGATGAGGACTCCTAACTCATGTGTACGGTGCTCTTCCCCTCATGGAGAACAATTACAATTGACTTCACTTTCAAGCTGCTTTACACGTTACCAAATAAGCAGCATAAACTTCCCTTTTCCATGTGATGAAGTTTTAAAATCAAGGACAATAAAAATACAGAGCGTCAAGATTTCACAGTTCAGCCCAAAGTCAACCAGATCATTTTGAAAAATATCTCAATACCCTAAACTCACCGAATAATCCCAACTTAAAGTTATTGCTCTCACAGATCGTCCTGAAAGTTTACAAAACGCAACGACTAGATTCTGAAACAGTCCAGACCAAGTGGCAAGAGTAGGAAGTCTGCAGAAGCCACAGTCACCAAATCTGGCTATGAGGCAGTCACAGCCCTTCTGAGAGCCTGGCTTACTGCAGCAGAAAGGGGTGTGGGTGGGGGTTGCTGAGTCAATCGCTGCCACCTTGCAGGGCTATCCCTGTCCTGGGAGGGTACTGGGGCTAGTCACTAAAATCAGATGGACTTTGTTCCCTCCCTGGCAAAAGGGGAGGCTAAACTATACAGCTCTGAAATCCAGTGATTCCATGAAACGTAAGGCAGATCTTAGCCAGATCTTCTACAGGTTCAAGAGGTTTGACAGATGATGCAGCTCAAACGATTAAAGATCTAGGGGAGAGCTACATTTATATATCACAGATTTCCTATTTATAAAACCTATTATTTTATTTATAAAACCTATTATGTTAGTTAATATTTTTCTTCCATATTTTATCAAACACCCCAACTTCCTGCTCATAAAGTAAAGATGAATGTCACTAGGAATTTGTAAGACTACAAATAAAATACTACAACACCACCTTTCAACAGAGGGAACCACAACACACTCTCGGTCAGCAGTACAAAAACCAGAGTTCAACAGTGGGATCCCATGCAAACTACTTCCCTTTCCTGATCCTCAGTTTCCTTAGTCTGTAAAAAGGAACAGTCACATCTAATTTGCAAGGCTATCTGAGAAATGAGATTATGAAGGCTGAGAGCCGAGCACAGGACTTAGCATATTCTAGACACCCAACACAGGCCAGAAATCCTCTTGCCCCACTACCCAGTGCACCTAAACAGTTACTTATTTCTAAAGGCAAATAAAAACAAAAGTTACTTATTTCTAAAGGCAAACAAAAAGAATTTGGTAAAAAGCATTACTTTAATTACTTTAAGAGCAGTTTTGTTTCACTATGAACCTCAACCGAGTTTTCTGGTTAATGTGCCTCTATTAAAAAGCTCATCCAGAGGACTTCCAGCAAGATGGCGATGGGGCAACCTGGTCTGTGAAACCCTCTGCAAAGGAGAACTGCAGTGGGTCTCTGGCTCTCGCCCCAGGACCTGCGGACCCCAAAATCGCAGCCTGCTCTATACGGAGCTCAGCCGTTTCCACCGCTGGGGCATCGCAGCGGACTGGACAGCCACTGCAGCGCAGACGCGGCCAGCCGCCACAGCCACTGCAGCCGCGACCAGTAGCACATCACACCACCCGGGCTGGAGGTGATCCACGACTTCAGTCCTTGAAGCCCCTTCAGGGAAGATCTGCTGGGATCGCTGCCATCTCTCCTGTGACCGAGACATCCAGCTCGCCGTGAGTCTCCTGCCTGTGCCCTGAAGCAGGCATCCATCTCCAGTCTTGCAGATTCCAGTCCGGCCCCACCCCCTCTCGGGCGAGCAGCTGAGATAGCACCACCTGCTGGTGATTCAAGGTAACAACACCGAAATGGGAGAAACAAGCTTGAAAAGGACATAGGCCAGAGAGGTGAAAGGAGGTTGATCTGAACTGTCCTTCACAGCAGACCAGGGGCAACTGACCCTAACTGCAAACTAATTTACCTGCTTGAAAAGAAAGCTAGAAATCAGAACTGAAAGGACATTGGACTTAAATGAAAAGTCTCAGAGTGTGCTACATTGATTCTGTTAGTTTAATGACTTAATTCTATTCCTACTGTTTGTTCCTCCCCCCCCCTTCCTTTTCTTCTCTTTTCTTCTCTCTGTAAACCATATCTTTGTATAGAGGAACAGCACACCAATAAGATGGTTGGTTAGCTTGTATGTTAAGCATCACTATATGTTTTATTTTTTTTTGTATGGGAATTAGTTCATCAGTAGCTGTGGTCTAGTTTTTATCAGTTTCAGTATAGGTCTCTCTCTCCATTTGTTGGCACACATTTGTTTCCGCCCTTACTCCTCTATCTCCCCACCCCCCTCTTCAACCCACTGTCTGCTCCATTCTCTTCCCTCTGCTAACCACATTTTATTTCAGGGAGTAAACCTACAGCCCCACTGCACAGCCCCATTCCAAGGCAGTGGGAAGTGGGTTCCAGATTATCCACACACCTATCAGCGAATACCAGGACCTGCAGATAGATTTTGAATCACAGCTCCCCGCTTAAGTAAATCTCAAAACTGTAAAAAGGACCACCTCCAACCTACACTGCAACTCCAGAATTGAACAAAGAGGGCATACATAAAGAATAGGAGATTGAACAAACAGAAGCAAAACCAATCCCTTTACCCCTGAATAACAGAATTAAAGAAGATGGTGAGGTGGAGGGAAGGAAAAAGTAGGGAGGGGGAAAAAACTTCACAAATGAAGAAAAACCAAAAGAAGAATAAAGGTCTCACACAGACCACTGGGAGATCAGACACTGAGAAAACAGATTCTGGAACACAAACAATGAAGAGCCCCTAGAATGACTGGTCACATGCAACAAACCCAGACATCAAGACATTAATGGAGAGAATTAAAAAATTGAGGAGAGACAAGAGGAAAATAGGAAGGAGCTGATGTCAGAAATAACAGCAGTAAAGAATACTGTGATGGAAATGAATAACAGACTAATAAGCATGGAAAGCAGAATCAGCCAAGCCGAAGAAAAGAATCTCAGAGCTTGAAGACCAAAACACAGAACTAACCCAAACAGTCAAAAGCATAGAAAAGAAGCTCAAAAAGACAGAACAAAACCTGCAAGAGATGAATGATCACTTCAAGAGACCAAACCTAAGAGTAATTGGGCTTCCTGAGGCAGAGAGAGAGACAGAAGCCACACTGGAACAAACATTTCATGAAATCATTCAAGAAAACTTCCTTTGTCTCATTAAGGATGAAAAAATTCAAACACAAGAGATTCAGAGAACTCCTGCAAGACAACAAATGAAAAGACCAACTCCCAGACACATAATAATTCACCTAAACAAAGTAGCTATAAAAGGAAAAATCCTAAAGTCAGCAAGAGAAAAAGGCCAGACTACCTACCAGGGAAAATCAATTAGAATAGCAGCAGATTCAGTCACAAAAACACTTCAGGCCAGGAGAGCCTGGAGTCCTATCTTCAAAATTCTAAAACAGAAACAATTTCAACCAAGAATAACCTGCCGAGCCAAACTAAGCTTTATTAGTGAGGGAGAATTGAAATCTTTTCCAGATACCCAATCCCTAAGAATCTACACTGCTACCAGACCACCTCGACAAGAAACACTTAAGAAAGTACTGAACACAGAAGAAAAAGAAAAAAGAACAACAGGATTCTTCACAAGAGTACAGGCAAAGGTCAAAAACACACATGAACCAACTCCAAAACACAAAGAAAGACAACAAACAAGCAGGAACAACTCTGTAAGACCCTTATGACAGGGATCAACTCTTGCATTTCAATTATTAGCCTAAATGTGAATGGACTAAATGCACCACTGAAAAGACATAGAATGGCAAAATGGATAAAATATCATCAGGCAACAATCTATTGCCTTCAAGAGACTCACCTCACTAGAAAGGACACCCACAGACTCAAAGTAAGAGGATGGGAAACAAACTTTCAGGAGAACGGAATACAAAAGAAAGGAGGAGTAGTGATCTTAATTTCAGACAAAATACCCTTCAAGCTATTAAAAATCAAAAAAGATACAGAAGGCCACTACATAATGATAAAAGGCTCAATCCATCAACAAGAAATATCTATCCTAAACATATATGCACCCAACATAGGTGCACCAACTTTCATAAAGCAACTTCTTGGAAAACTAAAGAAAGATATTGACTCTACCACTATCATAACTGGGGACTTTAATACCCCACTCACAAACCTAGACAGATCATTAGGACAAAAAATCAGCAAGGAGATCTGGAACCTCAATGTGACTTTGGACCAAATGGACTTATTTGATACCTACAGAACACTCCATCCAAAGACCACAGAATACACATG
>NW_007251046.1:0-39445 GCF_000164805.1 Carlito syrichta
ACAGTCCCTTCGTGTAACTGCCCCTTTAATAAATCTCTCAGTTCAGACGGCGTGGAGTCGTTACTGGGTGCCCCCAAAACTTCTTTCAATGCCCACCTTTGGTCAAGGAGTTTGTGAGTTGCAAATGTCTAACAAGTCTCTTGCAGGAAACCCCCCCACCCAGGGTTAACCTAATCAGTCCTTTGTGACCTACATGACACGGATAAACCCACATCTATCATGTGACTAACCCACCCATCTGCCTGCTGTCCCTCACCTGACACCAGTACCTGCACTTGCCTGCCCCTTTGTGATGACATGGAGCAGACCACCACCCAATCACCTTAATGAACTTCCCCCATCTAGGGGAAGGGTTAAAAGGACTCAACCACAAGCAGCCAGTGGCCATTGCCTTGCTGGACTCTGGTGTGGCCATGTGCTCTTTGAGCTACGGCTGTCGCCACGCTTCCTGGTTTTGGTTTCCCCCTCCCCACCTTGGGGAGGTAAATCTTCTCTCTCCTTTCTCTTTCTCTAACTTACTTTTTTTTTTGAGTTGGAGTCTCACTCTGTCGCCCAGACTGGAGTGCAGTGGCCACTCTCGGACACCGCAGCCTCAACCTACTAGGCTCCGGCGATCCTTCTGCCTCAGCTCTCCGGCTACTACAGGCGCACGCTACCACGCCCGGCTAATTTTTGATTTATTATAGAGATGATGTCTCACCTGCCCAGGCAGGTCTCGAACCCGCAGGCCCAGGCCATCCACTCACCTCAGCCTCCCAAAGCTCAGAATTACAGGCTGAGCCACCGAGCCCGGCTCTAACTTACTTTCAAATAAATTTTTCTTTCTCTGTCTCTGTGTGTTGCGATTCTTTGCATTTACTCAGATCGCTGGTTGCCAGCGTGACACCTCCGGCTTGCCGGTTCCGGGGGTGCTGTGCCTCCCCTCTCTCTCCATCCACCCACCCTCCCCCTATCCATACCCTAACACACACCTGCCTGTTAGACTCTTCTCAGATCCACCTGCAGCACTGGAGTCCATCTATTCAAGTGCTTGTGCTCAGACGCCAACCACCAACGCAGGAATGGGTCTAGAGACCACCTGGAGCGTGCCAAGGCTGACGTCAGATAACCATGAACGACTCTTACCTTCATGATAATACTCTCAGCATAAAAGTACCCAGGGGAGCCGCCCACTCCCATCATTTACCTGATGCTATGACAATACCGTGTGATCCTGCATAAGACCTGAAGCTTCCCCGCCCAACATGAGGGAGGAGCAACAGCAACCCAGCCCAAAGAAAAGATCACCCCAGCACCCACTGCTCAGTAACCCTAAGAATAAAAGTTTTCCTGGCCTAACCTGCCCATTCTGTCGGGAGGAAAATCCAAGCCTCTGTCAGAGGATCCACCTGAAATCGAAACCCTGTAAAAAGAGACAACACAAAGTGTCAGAGACGCCAACAGTACACTCATTGTGGGATAAGCTTCCTAAGGGGGAGAATCTCTCCATCTTCTGTAGTCTAGAGGTCAATTATCACGAGCAGAACATCTGCTTGGCCCCAGGCAAAGGAAAGACCAGAATCAATCAGGAACATGACCCACTGACACCCTTGAGACGGACTGGAAATCTCGGGTGTTTACCTTCCAGATGTTCAGTGGTGCTGTGTGTTGGCTATTGTATCAGCTAGAATGCATTTAGCTACAAGTAACGAAAAACTCAGCTGACGGAGATAAACTCAAGGAGCAAGGAGCTAGCTGGTGGTTGCCACTAGTTCAAAAGAGTTGTCAGAGGCCCAAGGCCATTTCATTCTTTTTGCTTCTTCATCTTTAAGATGTGAGCTTCTTGAGCTCACACTTGTTGCTTCATGACCACAAAAGGGCTGCTGCAGCTCCAGGTATTAGGACTGTATTCAAAAACAGGAGACAACAGGGCAGGGGCAAGATGGCTGCATCTTATTATCAAAGAAGGAAAATATGTTCTTGAAGCCTCTCCATAAATATGTCTTTAAGTATGTCAGCATTTTATGGGATGCTTCTTGGCCTGGGCCCCACTCCTGCCTCAGGGCATGGCTGCTTCCTTCTCTTCTCCCTGCCTGCTGGGAAAATAAATAAAAGAGAAGGCGGCAGGGCTCAGTGGCTCAGCTTGTAATCCCGCGCTTTGGGAGGCTGAGGTGAGTGGATTGCCTGAGCCTGCGGGTTCGAGACCCACCTGGGCAGGCGAGACCTCATCTCTACAATAAATCAAAAATGACCCGGGCGTGGTAGCGCGCGCCTGTAGTTCCAGCTACTCAGAAGGCTGAGGCCGAAGGATCGCCGGAGCCCAGCAGGTCGAGGCTGCGGTGGCCAGTAGCGGCCGCTGCACAGAGTGAGACTCCAATTCAAAAAAAAAAAAAGAGAAGGCGAATAGAGACAGCTGTTGTCTGACTGTGAGCACCTATTTTAATCAGGGTCTGTCCTGCGGCCACACCCACTCCCAACATCAGAAAAGCAGACTGGTTTCACAGCCTCAAACACATAAAATCAGATTTTGAAAAAGAGCTCTTACTGAACACCTACTAAACGTCAAGAAATATATAAGTCATGGGACCTACACTTTAGGGAGGGTGCAGCGACAAAGAACATGTATGTGAGAAGTACACGCGATCATTTCAAACTGGGATCCGTGGCTTGAGGGAAATTCAGAAGCACAAGGAGGTAGAAAGCGATGTCAGAGACGTGCACAGGTCTAGCCCAGATAGAAGAGAATATCTGTGGAAAGCTATGCTGCACATTTTCTTCAAAAATCAAGTTCCTTTCTAATTGGAAGTGACGGCGTGGCTGGGCCTCCCTCCTGAGACGGTGCCTCTGCCACTGGAAACATTCCTTTCATTTCAACAAAGTTTCCGAGGCCCTTTGTACTCTGCAGGTGAGCACCGAGTGCAGCATGATTTAGGAATGAGTTTCGTTCTCATTACTCATTAAAGAACATTTGTTTCCTCTCCGCTGGGAAGCTCTCCTGACTGTGCAGGCATCTTTCGGACAATTTTCTCTCCATTTTGCTTATTGATCCAGTGGAGAATTCTAGTCCTTCTTGAGGGAGTTGGTTTACATTCAGCATTTTGAGAAGAGGAGCCGGGAATGTAAATACAGCTGTAAAAAGGGAAAGAATTCACGGCGGAGACAGGCCTGCACCAGGAGCGTCTGTCGGCCTCCGTCCTGATCGCTGGGACAAGGTGCGTTCATTCCCTGGGGTTCTATGACCACGATAACCGGCTTTCATAAAACCCGAGGCAAGGTGAATGATGGAATCGCACAGCTGTAAACGACCTTGTAAATCATTGCATTCAAACTTCCACCCGCTGCAGAAACCCCTACCACCATGTTCCTGATAAATGCGCATCCAGTATCTGTTGGGCCAGAACCGATGACACTGAGACTCGTGCGTGGTGGCCCCATCCACCTGGAGCTTTCCCTCCCAGCATCACCCAGGGATCCTGATACTGCTCCTAGACCTCCTGCCAGCGCCCCTCCTGGCGGGATCCCTCAAGCCGACTCCAGTCAGGCTTTTAAAGCCACCGGTCCATCTCACCGCTCCTTGTCAGTCTCACCAAAACCTCCACGCTATTAGAGCCAAGCTCAGACTTGGACTTGGACTGAGCCGCACTGTGGACTTCCCTGGGTCTCCAGGTGTATTCTGGTGGCACCATGTGGCACAGGCAATCACCCCCTTCTCATCCAGTCACGTTCTGCATTTGGCTTCCAGGACACCAAAGCTTCGCCAAGCCTCCCTGGGCGTTTTCTCCTGTGATCTGCACCACAGCCTTCAGGCGGCTGCAGTTTCTACTTCTCGTGTCTGGAGACCATTGTTCAAAGACAACAATCTCCTCCAGGCTACACGCACATCCAGAAAGTGTGGGTGCAGGGATCACATTCCACTTCTGCAAGTCCAAGCCGCCATCCTCTCCCACTTCCTCCCAGCAACCTCACAGTGTCCAGCGAGAGAAGATTTCCAATCTGGATGGAGAAGAGCATTCGAAACAAAATTGAAAGAAAAATGTGCACAAGCTCAGAGAGGTGAGCTTCTGGAGGTTTCTTCTCGGTCTGCTTGGCTGCTTCTTCCTCTTCTCCCCACCTGCTAACCGTCTAAGGCCACCCTCTCTGGCTACCATCCATCCCTTAGGGACCTCATCCAGACACTTGGCTTTAAGTCCCATCACATGCTGATAACCCCAAGATGTTTCTTCAGCCCGGTCCTCCCACAGCCTCAGACACAGAATCCAGCTCCCTCCTCACTGATGTCCTTGGGGCCTTCCCGCCGGCACCTGCCACGTTAGGGTCCATTCCAGCAAAGTCCTCCAGAAAGGTGAAGTCAGCATTTTCTAGGATGCTCCTTCCTCAGTGCCCCTCTGGTCACATGCCCGTTCCTTGCTCTGTTCCTGTTGGTCTTGGAACCCTCTGGGCATGCCCCCATCTCAGGCCTGTGCTTGAGCGTCCCTCTGCTTGAAAGCTCGTCCGCACATGTCCGCGGGACCATGGCTCACCTCTCTGAGCTTCTGAGTTTGTTTCATTAGCTAGATGTGTGCACATTTTTCTTTCAATTTTGTTTTGAATGTTCTTTTCCATCCGGATTGGAAATCTTCTCTTGCTGGACACTGTGGGGTTGCCGGGAGGAAGCGGGAGAGGATGGCGGCTTGGACTTGCAGAAGTGAAATGTGATCCCCGCACCCACACTCTCTGGCTGTGCGTGTCGCCTGGAGGAGATTGTTGTCTTTGAAGGCTGTGGTGCAGATCACAGGAGAAAATGCCCAAGAGAGGTTGAGTCACGAACAGGCACAAGTTCTTGCTCCCTAAGTCTTTCTTTCTCTTTTTGCCAAAGGAGGAGGGAAAAAAACACCTTGTTCTTGGGATGGTTGATTTGGGGTGTTGACTTGAGTGAATTATAAGAAACACCCATTCATTTTATACCCTGAGACTTTGCCAAAGGAATATTATGCCGCCGTAAAGAAGGACAAATATATGGACTTTGCAGCGACTTGGATGGATTTGAAGTCGATCATACTCAGTGATTTATTACAGAAACAAAGAACTGAGTCTTATATGTTCTCACTCTTAAGCTGACCTTGAACAATTATAATGCCATAAGAAAGCGATTGGCAGTAGTGGGAAACTGTCAGGGGAGTGGAGGTGGGATTGGCAGTTGAGGGAAACTGCCAGGGGAGGGAGGGGCATACCTCATCCACAAGGGTACCTGCATGATCGATGTTTATACACCTAACCCTGAATTGTACCCCACATCTTTATAATAAATTTTTTTTAAAAAGAAACACCCAGACAGCTGGTAAAGCATATCTGCTCCAGCTCATGACATTATGGTTCTGAATGCTTTCACTGAGCAGCCCCTCCCCTCCTGTAAGGGAAACCCAGTTGGTGGGGCATTTGCTCAGAATGACTGGGCTGTCCCAGGTGTTTCTAGTGTCTGCAAGGGTGTTTCCCGGGGAGGTTGACTTGACTCCTGCGTGGACTGAGTGGAGAAAATCCACCCCCAGCGTGGGCGGACACTACCCAATCAACTGGGGCCCAGAGAGAGCAGAAAGACAGAGAGGGGAGAAGTCTCGCTCTCTCTTCGTGCCCTGGAATATCACAACTCAAAGTTCTTTGTCTTTTGGCCTCCAGGGCTCGCACGAGCAGTCACTCAGTCCCTCAAGCCTTTCACCTCGGACTGAGAGCTACACCATCAGCTTCCCTGGGTGAGGCCTTCGGACTTGAACTGAGCCACACTGTGGACTTCCCTGGCTCTCCAGCTTGCAGACAGCCTGTTGTGGGACGTGTCGGCCTCCAGGATGGAGTGAGCCAATTCCTTTAAAAAAAAATTCCTTCTTGTTTATCTGTTGTGACAGCCTGTCAGTCCTGTCTCCCTGGGAAACCTCAAGTAAACCAGGCAATGCTGTGAGTTTTGTCCCAAAGAGTGGCCGCAACTCTTGGTCTTTCAGTGCCTGACTTGGCTTTCAAAGCCCTCATGGTTAGCATTCATGCACCTGCACGGATGCTGACATCGGTCACTTGGACACCATTCCCACAGGCGCATCCTCAACACACGCTCCCCGCTATGCGGTGTTCCTTTCATATCCTCTGTATCCTTCAACCAGTCATCCACACTAATGGGCATTCTCCTGTGTGCTGGTGGCCTGTCACACCAACGCCTGAAGATGTTTCCCCACCATCGTCTCATAAGCCCCATTTCTGATGGCGTGGTCGAACCTCATCACTCAAAGATCTTCATGAACCACTTGGGCTGTCCTCTCAGGGACGGTCCCTTCTCATGAAATCCAGCCTGTATATTGTCTCCAAACTGTAGAAGAAAAACTTCCCCAAACCTAGGACGTATCAGAAACACGCCCACGGTGTTTCTGTCTGTAATTCCTGCCATTTCATGGGATACGTTTGAAATTATCCAAAAAACTTTCCCCCAAAGAAAAAAACAAATTGTGACAAACTCACTGGAAAATATTCGCAAACAGCCAAGAACAACCACCATCTCCACTCCATCACCCCCCCAAAAAAATCCCAACATTTACATGAACTATTTTAAAATCTGAAGAATGTGTTATAGAACTCATTTTATGAGACTGTTTTTCCATTTTTAATATTAAGTGTGTACTAGATTTCAGGCAGTTTTCTAAGCCTTTTAGAGTTATTATCTCATTTGATTCTCACAGAAACCGTAGGAGTTAGACAGTTTTAAAAGTATCTTTTTATTTTGAAATAATTATAGCTTCACAGGATGTTGCAAAGAGAGGTCTCATGGAATCGTCACCCAGTTTCCCCCAAGGGTGACATCTTACCAAATTATAGTGGAATATCAAAACCAGGAGACTGACGCTGGTACAACGTTTGTGTGGTCCTGTGTCATTTTATCACGTGTGTAGATTTGTGTCACCAGCATCATAATCAAGGCCAGAACTGACCCATCACCACAAAGGGACCCCTCATCCTGGCCCTCACACCCCAGCCCCCACCAGCTCTAACCCTTGGCAGCCACGAATTACTTCTCAATCTCTATCACTTTCTCATTTTGAGAATACTATGTAAATGGAACTATGCAGTCCATGACCTTTTGAGATTGACTTTTTCACTAATCCTAACGCCCATGAGATCCATCTAAGTTGCTGGAACGGATCCACCACAGAACTCCAATTAACCATTCACCTGTTGAGGGACATTTTGATTGTTTCTAGTTTGGGGCTATAACAAATAAAGCTGCTATGAACATCTGTATATAGCTTTTAAATAAACGTAAGTTTTCCTTTTTCTGGGGTAAATGCCCGGGAGTATAACTGCTGGACCATAGGGTTAAGTGAATGTTTAGTTTTCTAAGAAACTGCCCGGCAACGTTCCAGGCAACACCCGTGATATATGAGAGTGTTGGTTGCTCTGCGTCTTTGTCAGCACTTGGTGTTGTCACTTTTTTGTTAGAGCCATCCGGACGGGTGTGTATTGATCTCATCACAGCAAATAATTTGCATTTCCCTAACAGCTGGTGATGTTACACATCTTTTCAAGTGCTTGTTTGTCATTCATATAACCTCTATGTGAAATGTTTGTTCATGTCTTTGGCTCATTTTCCAAATGGACTGCTTGATTTTTTTTTTTAACTGTTGGGTTTTGAGAGTTTTAAAAATATTTTCAGATATGAGTCTTTTTTCTAATATCTAGTTTGCACATACTTGCTACCAGTTTGCAGCTTGTCTTTTATCCTCTTCACAGGATTTTTCATAGAAGAAATGTTTTTAACTTTAATGAAATCCATTTACGATATTTTTCTTTTATGGACCACGCTTCCTGTGCTGTGTCTCACAACTCATCGCCAAGCCCAAGAATCTGAAGACTTCCTTCTGTGTTTCCTTTTAAAAGTTTTATAGTTTTAGGTTTACATTTAAGTCCATTATTCATTTTGGCTGAATTTAGGGGTACGGTCAAATGTTGAGGTCGAGATTCATTTTTTTGAAAAGACTCCACTTCCCCATTAAATTGTTTTTGGCACGATTATATTTTTAAAAATCAGGTAGTTTTGTTTGTTCATGGTAAGAAATTCAGTCATTCAAAATCTTTTTCCCTTAGAGGTAAGATGTTATTCCTCCATGACTTCCTTCAAGATGTTTTCTTTCCTTTGGTTTTTACAAGTTTGACTCTGATGGGTCTTGGTGTGAATGTTTTGGGGTTTATCCTATTTAAGAAACACTCATTTTCCGGAATCTGTAGTTTTGTGCTCTTCTACCAAGTTTGGAGACTTTTTAGCCATTATGTCTGCAAATAGTTTCTTAACTACACTCTCCTGAGCCTCTTTCTCTGGTGATGCGATGATTTGAATGACAGGTCCTTGGTTACAGTCCCTTAGGTCCCTAGGTGCTGTTCTTTCTTTCTTTCTTTGCTTCTTTCCCCAGTTTCTTTGTTCTGCTTTCAGAGTAGGCCACTTCTATCATTCTGTCTTCAAGTTCACTGATCTTTCCCTCTGCCCTGGCCGTTCTGCAATTGAGCCCGTCCGTTGAGTTTTTAATTACTATATGTTATTGACATCATTCATTTCCTTGCTGAGACTATTTCTTGGTGGAGACCCCCTTTACCTTTCGACTCAAGTGTGTTTGTGGTTTCTCGCTGGAGAATGTCTATGATGGCCACTCTTCGATCCTTATGAGGCTAAGGCCACCATGTCTTTTATCTTAGTGCAGGTGTCTGATGGTTGGCTTTTCTCATCAAGTTGAGATATTCCTGGTTCTTGGCATTACAAGTGTTTTCTCTTGAAACCTAGAATTGTGGGGATCATGGCATGGGACTCCAGCTCTTACCTAAATCTTACATTTTAGCAGGCCTCTTCTGACACTGGCCTGGTGGGTGAAGGGGACACCATCTCATGACTACCTGATGGGGGTGGAAGTCCAGTCTCCCTCAGCCTCTGCTGATACTCACAGAGAAAGGTGCTTCTCCTTACTGCTGGGTAGGGTGGGACCTCAGGTTCCCTACCAGGTCTCCACGGATACTTTCCTAGCCAGGTGGGGTAGGGATAAGTCATGGCTCTTCCTGTGTGGTCACCGCTGGCAAGCAGGGAGATGACCTCACTACCACTGGCCAGTGGCGAGAGCTCTGGCCCTCCACTAGGCCTCCTCTGATGCCACCCAGCGAAGAGGGGGAAGAAGATGCCCTGTCCCTGCTGGACCAAGATGGACCTGCGGGCTCCCTGCCTGGGTTCCCCTGATCCAGCATGGGGGAGAAGAGACATCTTGCTGGGGATGAATGTCCTGGCTTCACTCTAGGCCTTTTGCAACACCAAGCGGCAAGGTGCAGGTCACGTCTTCACAGCCTGGGAAGGATGGGTGCCTAGGTTGACACGTGCTGGCAGGGTGGAGGTGGAGGGATGCATTGTTTTTTGTGGTGTTGGCAGGAGTGGAGTGATAATTGCCTGAAAGTTTTCTGTCTTGCTAGGCTCCCCCTTTTCTGGTCCTGCCGCTGGGACAGCCAGCTTTTGTTCCAGCCTTTTTCACCTCTACTTGTCGGCATTTCCTGGTTGCCAGCTTCTCCAGCCCCCAGTCTGAAATATAGGAGGCAGAAGAAAAAGTGCAAGGAACTTACTGCCACGTCGTTCTTTGTGTCTTGGGGTCCCTACCCGGTTTACCTTCTTCTCTCCTCCCCTCAGAGTCTTCTAATGTTTGTTTTTGTTTTGTTGTTGTTATTTGTTTGTGCTAAAACGTACATAACAAAATGCACCGTTTCGGCCATTTTTAAGCATATTGTTTGGTAGCGTTAAGTACAGTCACAGTGTTGTCTACCGGTTGTTCTGCATCTCTGACATCCTGTACTTTTGTTGTACTTAGCAAGATGAATGGGGAAGACACGTCTACTCCGTCAAGTGGAAGTGGAAGGCATATTTTTAAACCCACAAGCCGACAGTGTACTGGATGCGGAAGCATGAGACAGGATGAAATGTGATTAGTTCCAACAAGTCAAAGGATCAAGGTGTGCTCATTCCTTTCTAGCATCAGGGGGAAGCCGGGCTCTGGGTCCTAGCTCTGGCGGAATGAAGGGCAGGTGCCATCTGCTGCCAATCCTGTGGGTGCCTGCATCTCTTTGCTACAGCAGACCAGCTAGCCAGGGAACCAAGGTCCTCCAAACAACCCCCAACTGATGGCTGACTGGACTTGACGTACAAACGCCCCCGTGCCCCTATCCCTTGGGGGGGACAACACCTGGGTGCATGTTGCACAGTGGCAGAGGTCCCAGTGAGCATGAACTTCAGTTACCCACATGGTAAGCTGCTGGGTGACATGCCCGTATTGGCTGCCTTTCCTGCTCCTTCCCTCTCGGCATTTTCTGGGAACACCTCCCAAATAAACTTGAATTCTTGCCTTAGGATATACCTCTGGGAGAAGCCCAGCTATGATACATGAATGTGTCATAGGAAGATCTAGGAGCAGCTCAATGAGTTTTCAGATTAGCAAGGGTCCCACATCCTGCCCCATTCTGAAAAGGTGCAGGACACCCTGGCACTCACTCCTTCGCTTACCATCCCTCTGATGGCGCTGATCTTCACTCCTCTCTGGGCATCCTCCATGGCATCTGACTGCGTAGCAGGGATTCTGCCACGTGTCCTTTGGGTGAGGGCTTGAGTTGACTGTCACAGATGCCGATCACCTTTCTTTTCTTTTTTTTTTTGAGTTGGAGTCTCACTCTGTCACCCAGACTGGAGTGCAGTGGCCGCTCCTGGCCACCGCAGCCTCGACATGCTGGGCTCCGGCGATCCTTCCGCCTCAGCCTGCCAAGTAGCTGCAACTACAGGCGCGCTACCACACCCGGCTCATTTTGATTTATTGTAGAGATGAGGTCTCGCCAAGTTGCCCAGGCGGGTCTTGAACCTGCAGGCTTAAGCAATCCACTCACCTCAGCCTCCCAAAGGCGCGGGATTACAGGCTGAGTCACGGAGCCCGGCTCGATCACCCTTCTGACTGTCATCAACTCTGACAAGCCATGAAGTCATGATGTCCGAACTGGTTCTCCTGCACATCTGCCTGGACTTTAGTCCCTTAATCTTTGCATCAGAGATATTAGTCACCGTGGGTAAGTACACCAACACATATGGAAGTGCTCAGTGCAACATCCGTACGAGCCCTGTGACCAGGTGATCTATCCATGTTAGTCTCCTTCCTTACTCTGCAGCAGCAAGGCAGCAATTCCTAAAAACCCCATTTCTAGCCCCATTTCTAAGAACAATTTTCTAAGAATGATAACTAATATTTGAATAAGTGTTTTTCATTCCATCTCTTGGACAACTCAAGGAATCAATCTTTGCATCCAGTCACGCGCAAGTCATCATATCTGTGCTGTAGGTAAGAAGGAAACCAAAAATCATCAAGTTTGCCCCTTTTCTGAGGCTCCAGGCAACTCCACCTTATACACCAAGTAGCCTGATCTAAATTCATGATCCAGGGGAAACTGGGCAAAGACTTAAGATTTTCAGCGTAATATTTCAAATCAGATGTTCGGATTGTGAGGAGATATCAACTATGTGGGTCTGGACATTCTCATTTCCATACCTGCAACAGCTCGGTGGAATTTATGAACTTAGAACTCGCTTACCAGGAGAAATAAAAACAGTTCTGTGTATCCTACAACCTGGCCAGGACTCCTGAGATGCCACCCATGACGTATGGTGTTCTCTGGGGTGCGACCTGGCGGCTGCATGCTCTTTGGCGTTTCCGGACTCTCTCCCTTCCACCTCCTGCTGGACTTTTCTGCACAAACTCCTTTGCATGATGCTTCACGGTGGAAAACATCTAGAGGTCATTTCTCTTCAAGACTGTGAAAAAAAAAGGTGGTATTTTATAGCTTCAACTGCTTCTTGACAACAAAGACAATACTTCTTCTTATTACATTACAGCCGTCAAGTTCATCTCTAAAGGAGATTAAACAAACACTGGAGATACTAAACACACTTAGACTACAAATACGTTATAAGGGGCATTCTTTTCATTTCTTTTCTGGTTTTTTTTGAATGATTTTTACCCCCTTTGTTTTCCTGCTAGTGTGTGTTCTGGAGACACAGAAACTTCTTTCAATGTTCATCACCAATGATGACGTAGAGGAAGCCAATCCTGGGGCCTAATTCTAGGAAGTCGAATTAAGACTCAGTTTCAGCTTTTTTTTTACCAGTTAATGAGTTGCTGCTCTTGTTGTTGTTTCTTCTTGTTGTTGCTGCTGTTTCAAAACTGTAGGATATTTAATGATCATGTCAGAAACACAGATTCCTCTGTCTCTCTCTCTCTCTCTCTCTCTTTCTCTCTCTCTCTCTCTCTCTCTGTCTCTCTCTCTCGCTCTTTCTCTCTCTCTTTTTAAAAAAGGTCTCACTCTGTGTCCCCCAGGCTGAAGTACAGTAGCACAATCCCAGATCACTGCAGCCTCCACATCCTGAGCTCAAGTGATCCTCCTCCCTCAGCCTCCTCAGTAACTGGGACTACAGGCAGGCACCACCACGCCCAGCTAACTGTGAGGTCTCACTATGTTGCCCAGACTGGTCTCAAACTCCTGGGCTCAAGTGAGTCTCTCGCCTCAGCTTCTCAAAGTGCTGGGATTACAGGCGTGAGCCACTGCACCCAGCCGGAAACACAGATTCTTGACATCTGATTAGGGGTTACTGGAGAAGTGTGTTGGATGAAATACACAAGCCAATCCACATTTCTGCTTTCTAATTATATACCATCATATTGATAAGGTGCCCCTTAGTGTAATTATGTAGGAAGTGCCTCTATATACATAAATACTGTGTATATACCTAAAGGTTAGCTATGCCTTAAACTTCCAAAGCGTTTGTCACTCTTTTATAACATTTGTCCCATGCCATCTGGTATAATAGTTATTTGTGGGCATGACTTGTCTTTCCTAGTGACACACCAAGCCCCTGAACATAGAGGTTGTCTTGTACAAGATATGCAACCCACATAGTATAACATTTGTACTCAAGCCCTATAAATATTTCCTAAATAAATGGTTCTGAGTTTTACCAATAGGAATTCACTTTTAGGTAAGGATATCCACTCTTTCCACTTCTACTCAAAATAGTACTAAAAATCCTAACCAGGGCAATTAGGCAAGAACAAGAAATAAAAGGTATTTAATCAGAAAAGACGAAGTAAAATTATCTGGTTTTCAGATGACATGGTTTTATATGTAGAAAACCTTAAAACTCTATAGGAAAAAATAAATCCTGTTAGAACAAACAACTGAGGTCAGTAAAGTTGGAGGATAAAATCACCACACAAAATCAAATGCAATCAGTTATATTTCCAAACACCAACAATGAACTATATGAAAAGCAAATTGCGAAAACAATCCCATCTACTGAAAAAAAAAAAATACTTGGGAATGAACTTAACCAAAAAAAGTAGAAGACGTGTATACCAAAAAACTATAAAACAGAGCTGAAAGATATTAGGGTAGACACAAAAAACTGGAAAGACGGTCCATTTTCATAGACTAGAAGAATTAATATTGTTAAGATGTCTATACTACCCAAACAATTCACAGTTTGAATACAATCTTATCAAAATCTCAATGGCATTTTTTCCATAAATAGAAAAAGCAATCCTAAAATTTATATGAAACCACAAAAGACTCCAAATAGCCAAAGCAAGTCTGAGCAAAAAACAAAGTTGGAGACATCACACTTTCTAGTCTCAAAACACATTATAAAGTTACAGTAATCAAAACAGGATGGTGCAGGCATAAAAATAGATGTATAGAGCAATGAAACTGGATTGAGAGCCCAGAAATAAACTCACAAAAATATGGTCAATTGATCTTTGACAAGAGTGCCAAGAATACCCGATGGGGAAATAATAGTCTCGTCAGTAATTAGTGTTGAGAAAACTGAATACCCACATCCAAAAGAAAGAAATTGACTCAAAATGAATTAAAGACTTAAAAGTAAGTAAAACTCCTCAAAGAAAGCAAAGGGGGAAACTTTTTTTACATGGTCACAGTAATGATTTATTGGACATGACACCAAAAACAAGGCAACAAAAGCAAAAATAAACAAGTGGGACTGCCTCAAACCAAAAAGCTGCCACATAGCTAAGGAAACATTCAACAGAGTGAAAAGACAGCCTGTGGAATGGGAGAAAATACGTGCAAATCACATATCTGATAAGGGACTGACTAATTTCCAAAATACTATATATAAGCGGCTTCTACAATTCAACAGCAAATAAATAAATACATACATTCGTGCATAATAACCTGATTTTGAAATGGGCATAGAAGGCCGGGTGCAGTGGCTCACACCTGTAATCCCAGCATTTTAGGAGGCTGAGGAGGGAGGATTGCTTGAGGCCAGTAATTCAAGACCCACCTAAGCAACAAAGTGTGCTCTACAAAACAAAACAAAACAAAAAATAAGCCAGGTATGGCGGCACATGCCTATAGTACCAGCTACTCAGGCGGTTGAGGCAGGAAGACTGCCTGAGCTCAAGAAGTCAAGGCTGTGGTGAGCAGTGATCGTGCCACCACCTTCTGGCCTGGGCGACAGAGTGAGACTCAAAAAAAGGTGTGGGGGTGGGGAAGCCATGAGAGCTGAATAGACATTCCTCCAAAGAAGACATGCAAACAGCCAACAGGTCTATGAAAAGATGCTTCACAGCACTCAACATCAGGGAAATGAAAAACCAAAACGACCATTAGCTATCAGGATGACTATTATCAAAAACGCAAAAGATGACCCGTGTTGGTGAGGCTGTAGAGAAACTGGAACCCATGCACACCGTCAATGTGTTTGATGGAGTTTACAATGGTACATATACACAATGGAATATTATGCAGCCATGAAGAAGGACAAGGCCGGGCTCGGTGGCTCAGCCTGTCATCCCAGCACTTTAGGAGGCCGAAGTGAGTGGATTGCCTGAGCCCGCGGGTTCGAGACCCGCCTGGGCAACTTGGCGAGACCTCATCTCTACAATAAATGAAAAATTGGCCGGGCATGGTAGCGCACACCTGTAGTTCCAGCTACTTGGAAGGCTGAGGCAGAAGGATCGCCAGAGCCCAGCAGGGCGAGGTTGCGGTGGCCGGGAGCAGTCACTGCACTCCAGTCCGGGTGACAGAGTGAGACTCCAACTCAAAAAATAAAAATAAAAATAAATAAAAAAAGAAGGACAAATACATGAATTTTACAGCAACTTGGATGGATTTGGAGTCGATCATACTCAGTGATTTATCACAGAAACTTAGAACTGAGTTCCATATGATCTCACTCATGAGCTGACCTTGAACAATTACAATACTGTAAGAAAGCAATTGGCAGCAGTGGGAAACTGTCGGGGGGTTGGAGTGGGATGGGCAGTTGAGGGAAACTGCTAGGGGAGGGAGGGGCATACCTCACCAACAAGGGTACCTGCATGATCGACGTTTATATACCTAACCCTGAAATGTACCCTACATCTTTATCATAAAAATTTTTTAAATTAAATTAAATTAAATTAAAAGGTACGGCTGCCATGGCAAACGATATGGAAGTCTCTCAAAAAATAAAATAAAAACCAAACAACCATAGGATTCAGCAATCCCACTTCGGGGTTCATAGCAGTACCCCTCTTATCCTCAATTTTGATTTCTGCAGTTTCAGTGATCCTCAGTCTGTCATGGGTTGAAAATATGAAACGGAAAATTCCAGCAATAAACAATCCATAAGTTTTCAATTGTGCATGAGTCTGAGTCGGGTGACGAACTCTCGTGCAGTCCCCCAGTCCCAACTGGGACACGGCTCTCATCCCTTTGTCCTGCGTATCCACACTGTAGACACTACCAGCCCTCTAGACGCTTAGTAGCCATCTGGTTATCAAATCACAGTCGCAAAATCACAGTGCTGTGTTCAAGTAACCCTATTTTGCTTGGTGATGGCCTCAAAACACAAGAGTAGTGATGTCGGCAATTCGGATACGCCAAAGAGAAGCCAAAAAATGCTTCCTTTAAGTGAAAAGGTGAGTTTCCAAGTAAGTTATACTCAGTAATCTATCACAGAAACAAAGAACTGAGTACCACATGTTCTCACTCATAAGCAGACCCTGAACATGGATCGTAACACCATCAGAAAGAGATTGGCAGTGGTGGGGCACTGCCAGGGACGGGGGGGACACATGACATCAATAAGTGTACCTGATCTCAAACCAGGTGAAGTGGGGACCTGAGGAAGGCCCAAATTTTACCTGTACAATGACCACTTATGTACCTAACCCTGAATTGCACCCCAAATCTTGTCAATATCTGTCTGGGGAAGGGAGCACACCTCATCAAAGAGGGTACCTGCACAATGCATATTTGCAGACCCAACCCTTAACTGTACCCCACAATTTTAGAATAAAAAATATATATTAAAATAAACAAAATAAAAAAATAAAATTTAAAAAGTTGCTAAGATCTGTGGTAAGAACATCTCTTCTTTCTATCCATGAAATTGTGAAGAAGGAAAAAGAAATTCGTCCTCGTTTTCCTGCCGTGCCTCAAACTGCAAAAATTGCAGCCACCGTGCATGATACATGCTTAGTTGAGGTGGAAGGCATTACGTTAGTGGGAGGAAGCCATGAACCGAAATGTATGTCAATTGACAGCCATCGGGTTTGGTACTATCTACAGTTTCAGGCATCCACTGGGGGTCTTGGAACGTGTCCCCTGCAGATAAGAGAGGATGACTGCATATCCAAAAGAAACCAGGGTCGTGAGGAGATGCTTGTGCTCCCATGTTCATCACAGCATGTTTCACAACAGGCAAGATATGAGAATGACCCAAATGTCCATCAACAGATGGTCAAAGAAATTTTGGTGTCTACATATATATTGGAATATTATTATAACCTTAAAAAAGAAGGAAATTGGTCGGGCTCGGTGGCTCAGCCTGTCATCCCAGCACTTTGGGAGACCAGGGTGAGTGGATTGCCTGAGCCTGTGAGTTCAAGACCAGGCCAGGCAACTTGCCAAGACCTCATCTCTACAGTAAACCAAAAACTAGCCAGGCATGGTAGTGTGTGCCTGTAGTTCTAGTTACTTGGAAGACTGAGGTGGAAGGATCGCTGGAGCCCAGCAGGTCGACACTAGGGTGGCCGTGACGTGAGCGTGTCACTGCACTCCAGCCTGGGCGACCGAGTGAGACTCGAGCTCAAAAAAAAGAAGAAGAAGGAAACCCTACCATTTGCAACAACATGAATGAACCTGGAAGACAGTATAGTAAGTGACATAAGTCAGCCACAGAAGGACAAATGCTGTGTGATTCCTCATCCATGAGGCATCTAAAATAGCCAAAGACCTGAACAACAGAATGCTAGTTACCAGGAGAAGAGGGGATAAAGATACAGAAAACTCTTCAATGGCCATGTGGTCACAGTTATGCAAGACGAGTAAGTTCCAGAGATCCGCTGAGAAACATAGATAACAATAAGAAATTGTGCACTTAAAAATTTATGAAGAACTGGGCTCGGTGGCTCAGCCTGTAATCCTACGCCTTGGGAGGTTGAGGTGAGTGGATTACCTGAGCCCGTGGGTTCGAGACCCGCCTGGGCAACTTGGTGAGACTTCATCTCTACAATAAATAAAAATTAGCCGGGCGTGGTAGTGCGCGCCTGTAATTCCAGCTACTTGGAAGGCTGAGGCGGAAGGATCGCCAGAGCCCCAGCAGGTCGAGGCTGCGGTGGCCGGGAGCGGCCACTGCACTCCAGTCTGGGCGACAGAGTGAGACTGCAACTCAAAAAAAAAAAAATTTGCGAAGGCCAGGCTTGGTGGCTCACATCTATAAACCCAGGACTTGGGGAGGCTGAGGTGGGAGGATAGCTTGAGCCCAGGAATTCAAGCCCAACCTGGCAACATAGCGAGATCTAGTCTCTACAAAAAATTCAAAACATAAGCCAAGCATGATGGCAGCCGCCCGTAGGGACAATTACTCGGGAGGTTGAAGCAGAAGGATGGCCTGAGCCTAGGAGGTTGAAGCTGTGGTGGGCTGTGACCTTGCTGCTGCTGGGGTGACAAAGCGAGACCCAACTCAAAAAAAGAAATTGTTAAGCGGGTAGATATCATGTTAAGTGGTCTTACCGCACACACACCGAGTCACAGGGAAACCTTTGGACAAGATGGGTATGTTTATTATCTTGATTTTTTTTTTGGAGACAGTGTCCCCATCTATTGCCCAGGCTGGAATGCAGTGGCACAATCACAGTCACCGCAGCCTCGACCTGCTGGGCTCAGATGATCCTTCCACCTCAGCCTTCCAAGTAACTGGAACCACAGGCACACACCACCATGCCCAGCTAATTTTTTTGATTTATGGTAGAGACGAAGTCTTGCCCGGACTGGTCTTGAACCCCTGGGCTCAGGGAATCCTCTCGCCTCAGCCTCCCAAAGTGCTGGGATTACAGGTGTGAGCCACTGTGCCTCACCTGTCTTGAAATTTCAAAGAAAAGAAGAGAGCACTGAGTCTTGGATACTGTGCGTATGTGTCAGTTGGTAAGGGCACTGTCAATTTTATTGAACTCTGGCTGGAGGGGGGCTGAGCCCCCTGTCCCCACCATCAGGTCCATGAAGAAAGAATGTGTGGCCAGCTAGTCCCATGTTGATTGGGAAGTTGGTTGTAGAATTCACAGGCCCCATTTTATAAGTTGTTCCTTGTGATTTTTCTCATCCAGGGCAGGGACGTCTCTTGCTGAGGAAACAATAGAATAAACACCAGCAATGCCTGAGCAAAATGTAAACTTTATCACAAAGCCATCAAAGATCAGTTTCTCAAATGAGTTTCCAACTGCTCAATTAATCTCCAGTAAGGAAAACAAAACACTTCCGGACTTCAGTTCTGTATCTTTTCTGTTAAATTGATGTATACTTTTTAAAAATCAAGGACCAAGTTGATTCTATCTTTTCCTTTCTGTTGGCTGATGCTTGAACATGACAAGCTACTTAATCATAAATATGCTTAGCAAACTAATGTCATTATATTGCATATTCTTATATAAGTTCCATTTTTCCAGAGTTGTATCAGAAGTTGAATTTATACGATAGGAATTTTTTTTTAACACTTCAGTACAGACACAGAAGCGGCGGGCCTTCTCAAAAGCAGAAAGCTGAATAGGTTATGCCCTAGTTCACAAGCAAACTGTCCAGAAAACATTCTAATTGGGGAAAACAGCCGTGAGGGTCGAATGCTCCCAGCACAAAGCTGCCCCGACAGCTGAACTCTTTTTATCCCCCCTCCCTGTTTCTGATACTTGCAAGAAATGAAACCGGAGCTAAGGGCACGGAAGTTGAAAAGACAACAGGCAAGCGTTCTTCTGGGTGGTTTGAGTCTCGTCCTAGGAAGGACGCCCGTTTGTGAAGGTAAAACCTCTAATTGGGGAGAGACGGGCAGGTCTGGTGGACTAGTGAGAGCAGGTAAATTCCTGATGCCAGAAGCATAGCACATCCCCGCCATGCCAGCTGCAAGGCAAGTAGATGCACGGAGGGGCCAAGGATGCTTCTTTTGTTGTCAGCCTGTTTGTTCTGCGTATTCTTTTGCTTTGTTTTCAGAAATCGTAATGAGACATTTTGAGAAATTACAACCGTGCACAATTCATAAGCAAGGTCCCAAAGTTTAGATTTGCTTTTCGTTTAAAGTTTGAGCAACTTCTGAAATAGTGTTTGAGGTCAGCTGCGGTGGCTCATTCCTGTAATCCCAGCATTTTGGGAGGCCAAGGCGGGAGGATCGCTTGAACCCAAGAGTTCAAGACTAGCCTGGGCAACAGCCAAACCCCATCTTTATTTTAAAAAAAAAAAGAGGAAGGAGAAAGGAAAGAAAGAAGGAAGGAAGGAAGGAAACAGAGTTTGACAGCACATTTGAGTTGAGCTGAATCTGTATCTTTCACATGTCATTAGGAGCCTAAGCTATCCGAATGGGGAACCCTGGCCCTCTGGTGTTCTGGCCAAAGAAAAGTGTTCTTTGAGCGCTTTGCTTTGGTAATTCTGAAAGACAGAAAGCCCTGTGGTGAACAGGAGCTGTGAGCAGGGATCCCTTTCAAGCAAGGGCTTGCTGCCCAGCCGGGGAAGTGTGGCTCCTGCAGGTGGGCCTCAGTGGCCAAGAGCCACCCTGCCCAAGGTCACCCCCATCAGGTGGCCTGCATCTGGTGGCTGAGCAAGGGAGGGGCACAGAGGCCATCTCAGCCCAGGGAGGGACGCGTTCATGGAAATGCTCCCCGTGGAGCCCCACTGGGTTGGCGAGATTCTGCTGGGCTTGTTTGGAGGTTGGATGTTTTTTCCTCTGCCCTGTCCTGGCTCCTCCTCTGTCCTTCTCAGGTGCTAGTCCCTAGGGAACTTCTTCACCCGCAACTCCACCTCTGCGTCTGCTCCCAGAGAACCTAAGCTGTTGACTGAGTGCTGGGGTGCAGCATTTATTCCTCTTATCTTGAATAGTTCATCGGGGCCCAGAGGTCTAGCCCAGTGATTCTTGACCATTGTAGGCCACAGGTGTTTTGAGAAGATGAGCCAGGCTACATCTTCCCCCAGAAAAATGTACATAACACATACAGTTTCTGCCTGCAGTTTCACAGTTTGGAGAATCTCTGAAAACCTCAGAGACATTGGCCCCTGTCAGGGTTAAAATCCCTACCCTAAGCCTCCCTTGAAAAATGTTCTTGCAAATTCCTTAGAGTCAGGGCATATTAGACATATGTAGTGATAAAACTGGATTTGCCTCTTAAGGTAAATATTTGAGAAGCGGAGATGAGCCATGAGTTCTCATCTAGAGTCTAGAAGAGATGATGACTCTTGAATTAGGAAAATGAATTTTTAACTTGGCTTAAGCATTCCTGTCCTTCATGAGAAACTCGTGTAAGATCTGTCAAGGAACTGGTCTCTGGTAGCGGACAGAAAGCACCATGATTCCTGCCTGCTGTGGACTCTTCAACCCCATTTTCTTGACTAGTGTTTCTTACCCTCTATTGAAATTTCAGGCAGATAGCATAAGTTTTTGGGTCACTTCCAGAAAATGTAAGTCAAAAGTGTATTTTTCAGGGATTAAAGCACTCTAATGTTAAAGCTTCCTATAAAACGAGGCAAACTCTCCTCCACCAGCTTGGACCGGCTTTAGGATTAGAACCCTCCAGCAGGAGGGGGCACAGTCCTCGGTTCCCTATCCCTCACTCAGTGTCCTTTAATACTCAGCGGTGGTTATTGGCTCCCAGTGGTCGGTCACGGTGGGGAGAACCAGAAGGAAGACTTGACATGGCTGGGGTAGTTGTCATCTGGATTGAGCACTCCGGGGTCGGTCACGGTGGGGAGAACCAGAAGGAAGACTTGACATGGCTGGGGTAGTTGTCATCTGGATTGAGCACTCCGGATGAGGCAGATGCTCTGAGAGGTGTCTTTGAGTTTGCCCTCTGTGCTCCTCTGCTGAGAGCTCTAGCTGCATTTCCCTTGATATATAAGCAGCACCTCCTCTATCTGACTACTTTGAACAACCCTAGGCTTCTTGTAGTCCACGCACCTGCTGAGTCACTTTGCCTGCCAGGACGTAGGTTGGGAGTAGCCTTCCAAGTAGCTCACTTCCTTGAATCTACACCTGGTCACGTCCCCACCATCCTTGGGACTGATGGAGGTGCAGGTGCCCGCAGCCCGCTTTCTCCTCGTCCTGCCACCAGGGAGCACCTGACACAGCCGTCACGTTCTTGGAGTGAATCTGACACCCACCCTGGGTCCCTCAAACGCCATGCAACTCATGTCAAGCCACACAGATGTTGCCTCAAAGGCAAACCAACACTCTCACACCCTGCCCCACCCTCAACCCTTCCTCTCCAGTCTCCACAACCACCCATGATCAATTATCTGCCTTCTCCCTCAACCACAAGGGCACCTACGTCATCAATGTTTGTATACCTAACCCTGAATTGTACCCCACATCTTTATGATAAAATAAAATTAAAAAGTATCTGCCTTCTCTACTCAAGCCTGCTGGGAGAGGGTGGGCTGATGCTGGCAGAACAGTCAGACAGCATCTCTGCCTATTCCCACACGACTCTGAGACAGAAAAGCTTCCATTTCACTGCTCTGTAACAGCACAATGATGTAGTCTTAGGATAAATCCATCTGTATCCTTTATTTCTCCCTGGTCTGTGAGCTCTGTGGGAACTGGGACAAGGATTCCTCTAGCTGAGAAATACTAGCATGTATAGAACTATGCAACCATGTGCATCTACTAACCGTGTTTGACTGATTAGGAATACTTTGTAAGAGTGAAGAAGTTTTCCCATCTGTGCCAAGACCCCAGAGAGAATATACATTAAGAAAATATCCATTCAAAGGGCTGAAATGACCAGAGCTGCACGAAGATTGTTTCTTTGAAATAAGCCCTACATTCCGAAGAACGCAGCCGCGTCTCTGAAAGGCAGCTGCAGTGAAACTATTTTTGGAAAGCTCAAAAATCATAGAATTTCAAACTTCCAAAGAAAGCCTGAGTTATCTCAAACAGATGTTTTAAGAAAAGGAGTCAAAACTTTTAAGCCTTAACTTTTTAATAAGCCGTCGTCGTTAAAGAGTGTCGGAGGAACACAGCCCAAGGACACTCACCTTTGAAAAGTACTAGATGCCCAGATATCATTCCTACAAATAAAGAACCCCAAGAATAGAAAGTTGTTGCAACAGCACCAAAACTGGCCATATGTCTACCTCACAACCTCAAGCCTCCTAGACTTGGAAAGTCAGTGGAACTTACAGATTCTATAGAACATGTGACTTCTAAGGTACGTGGCAGAAATCTGACCACTCATCTGGACTGATTAGAAAGAAAGTCAGGTCCTAAAGCAGCCAACTGTGCCGTTTTGAGATATTTAGGAAGGAATGTAGTTTCATTAACCTGATCTGCATTTAGGAATAAATCATTGGCAAAAGAGGTCTCACTGAACCCTATTTATGAAAAGATAAAAACCATTATGAATTTATATTTATATTTAAATGTGTTTATAAGACTCAAGAGTAAAGTTATGTGTATCTTGACTACAAATACAGGCATATATCCAGTTTTTCTAGTTAACCAGTTTTTTTCAGTGTGATTTTTACCCTTCATTTGGTTGATCATTAAGCATTCACAATGTGACTTGCATGCTGGCATTTGTTACAGCGTTGAGTAGCATGGAAAGAGGTTTCTGTCCATAGAAAGCCAGCTTGTGCTTTAGACACCAAGATACTGGTTAGGAACTTTGCAAGACTAAGCAGCTGGGTCGAGGCTCTGGCAGCTGTCACGAGTGTGTTTCTTCCAAGGATGTGGAGTCATAGACTGAATCTGCCGTTTCCCCATCAGACAGGTCTCAAGGAGGATGATCCAGATCAGTGGTTCTCAGCAGGAGACATTCTCGCCTCAAGAAGCATTTTGAAAATGGGCAGGGGCGCTACTTGTCACAATGACTGGAGATATTGAGTAGGTGGGTTCAGAAATGCTAGATGCCCTGCAGTGGACAAGACGCTTCTGCACATCCCTCGTGACTTTGTGATGTTTTCACTGACATGGACATGATAAGAAGACGAAAAACCTGTTCGTATTACCTGAGCTGAAACAAAACTCAGATTTACATAAAAACACAAAGTAATTGCATGATTTTAACATATATTGAATTTCCAGTAATATCCATGTAGTGGGAAGATGGTGCTGTTATTTTTTTGGAATTTTATGGAGAGTTCTTTGTTTAACCTTTTCAGAAAACCATATCGCCAGTGGCAATGCGAATCGTAACCATTCGAATTGCCAATAAAATACTTCCCTATGAGTGCACATTTGTACCTGTTGCAAGCACAGTGATACTGCATATAGGTACAAGCATCTTACTCCTTCTTTTCTCTTCGAAAATAGGCCCACCTGAGCATTTACACATTTGGACATATATCTTACCTTAATTCTTTTCCTTTCACTTCTCTGCTGTATCATAGTAATGGCTTTAAATTGATCTTTGAATGATATTATTGAAATGAATAAGGTAAATCCCAGCTTTGGCTGTACATCTTAAGAAATCAAAGGAATATTATAAAATATTTGTTGCAAAAATAGGTCTGATAGGGTAGCAAACCACTGCCTTAACAGAAATATTGTGATACATACTGGAAATAAAAGTAGTTAAGGTTTGTACAAAGCTTTCCTTATATATGTTCTATAAATGCTTATTATTAAAAGATTGTTGCCAGGCTCGGTGGCTCAGCCTGTAATCCTGTGCTTTGGGAGGCTGAGGTGAGTGGATTGCCTGAGCCCGCGGGTTCGAGACCTGGGCAGTGAGGCCTGGGCAGCGAGACCTCATCTCTACAATAAATCAAAACATTAGCCAGGCATGGTAGCGCACACCTGTACTTCCAGCTACTGGAAGGCTGAGGCGGAAGGAGCACCAGAGCCCAGCAGGTCGAGGCTGCGGTAGCCGGGAGCAGCCACTGCACTCCAGTCTGGGTGACAGGGTGAGACTCCAACTCAAAAAAAAAACAACAACAAAAAAAGATTGTTAATTATTTATTCAAATCTTTTTATATCCCACTGATTTTTTTTTTGTCTGCTTGAGAGGTAAGTTAAAAACTCCTGCTATTATGGTGGAATTATCCATTGCTAGTTGTAAGTGTATTGATTTTTGCTTTACAGATTTTGAAGTTGCGTCATTAGATGCATACAAATTTATAATTGGCATACTAACTTCATGAAAAGCTCATTACACACTGTATACAGGAATCAAGATATAACATGTACCCCCAAAATATGTACAATTGTTATATATTAATATATATTATTTATTTATACTATTAAATACATTTATTAATATATTTTATGTTGGTGAAAGTATATATGAATCAAATTATATATAAACATAATTAATTTAAATTTGTATTCATATATAATAATTGTGCATATTTGAGGGTACATGTTATATTTTGATTCCTGTATACAATATGTAATGATCAAATCAGAGGAATTTCACTTCCAACATCTGTCTTTTCTTTGTGTTGGGAACATTACAAATCTTTTCTTCCAGCTATTTTGAAATATATAATAAATGATTAAAACTACGATTTCCCTACTGTACTACAAATGCTAAAATGTATTCCTTCCATCTAACTATATTTTTGGACCACTTCACCAACTTTTCTTCATCCCCCCTTTAAAGTTGATTTTATCTGATATTAATACAGCAACACCAGCTTGTTATAATTTTGCATCCTTTTACTTTCAGACTTTATCATTATACTTTTAGGTATGTGTCTTAATAAATAGCATTAGTTGGATTTTGTTTTTATATTCATTCTGACAATCTGTCCTTTAACTGGATAGGTCAAATCATCTATATTTATAGTAAATACAGATTTATTTGAAATTATTTACAGTATCGTTTACTTATTCAATAAATATTGATTGAGTCCCACTATGAACCCAAATCTGTTTTAGACATTAGATAAACAAACTAAACAAAACAGACAAGGCCCCTGCCCTAATGCAGATAAAGGGAGAAAGTTAATGATAAACAAACATTTTTTATGTCTGATAACTGCTGTGGAGAAAAGGTGAAGCAGGATAAGGAGGTTAGGAAGAACTAGAACGGTGCGGACAGAGAACACTGCTATTTTGTAGAGAAAAGCCTCTCTAGTAAGGTGACATTTAAGCTAAACCATGAAAGTAATGAGGAAATAAGCCACGAAGCTTTCTAGAGGAAGATCCTCCCAAGAAGAGAGAATTTTAAGGTTGAATCACGCCTGGCATTTGATGACCAGGGGAGTCACACAGGTCAGAGGGAGCCCTGGGACACTGCAACACTGAACTGTGAGAAAGTGAGGAGGAACCAGAAAATGATGCTGAGGGGTGGCCAGGGAGGTGGAAGGAGGGAAGGGGTGGGGGTGAGAAGCTAAATAAAGAAAATGTTTCAAGCAGGAGACAATGAGTAATTTTCAAGCACAGCTGATAGGAATAGAAGAGGAAGAGAGAGAATGACAGCTGCTCGTGGGACTTAACCAAGTGGACACAGACACACTCATATGCACACAACACATGCACCCAACTCCACATACACACATACACATGCATACACACACGCACATATGCACATACTCATATAATACACACAAACACATACATATATACATACACACACAGATGCATACACATATGCACACAGGCACAGAGACACTTATGCATAAGCACACATATACACACATACACATGCATGCACATACACACAAACATGTACACACATATACAAACACATGCATACATGCATGCACACATGCATACACATATACACACTGTCAAATTTGCTCCTTCACACACAAGTGAGAGAAGTATTGCCTTACTTTACGTTTCTTTCTTTTTAAAAAAAAATATGGAACGCTTCACAAATTTGCGTTTCTTTTCTTTTTCTTTTTTTTTTTTTTGAGTTGGAGTCTCACTCTGTCACCCAGACTGGAGTGCACTGGCACCGCAGCCTCGACCTGCTGGGCTCCAGCGATCCTTCCACCTCATCCTTCCAAGTAGCCGGAACTACATGTTACCACGTCCAGCTAATTTTTGATTTATTGTAGAGATGAGGTCTCGCCAATTTGCCCGGGTGGGCCTCAAACCCACGGACTTGGGCAATCCTCTCGCCTCGGCCTCCCAAAGTGCTGGGATTACAGGCTGAGCCACCGAGCCCAGCCGAATTTGCATTTCTAAATCATAAAAATCTGACTCCTAAGCCTGAAGATGATGAGGATTCCGTCTCAGCCATCGCTTGGGAAGTCCTGCTTCCTCCCACAAAGAATGACAGTATAGAATAAAGAGATTTTAAAGGGGGGAGAAAGACAGAGGGAAAGAAGCCAATTTATTTTCTTAAGGACCCAATGATTACATACATTCTTATTAATATATTATCTTAGCAACTGACACAGGAGCAGAAGTTGCAATGAGCTCTTTCCAGGAGTTCTCCCAGAGTTCAGCAAACTTGCCGGCCACACGAGCCTTGTGGCATGAAAGCTGTCCTAGGTAGCAGGTAAGCAAATGTGCATGACTATGTCCCAATAAAACTTTATCGATGGACACTGAAGTTTGAATTTTGCATAATTTTCCCATGTCACAAAATATTCTCCTCTCTCCCCACCTCAGTCATTTAGAAATGTATCAAAGCATTCTTAGCTCATGGGCTGTGTGGAAAAACGTGGTGGGTCAGACTCGGCCCACGGTCCCCATTATGCCATATAATGGCCACAACAATCCCATGAGGCAAGTGACAACAAAATCTTCCCTTTATGAATGAATAAATTGAGACACAGTGATGTTATGTCACTTCCTAGGGTCACACTGCCAAGGACTGAGCAGCGACAGGGACAGATGTGTCTGCTTCTGGAGCCCGCACTTTTAACGCAGCACAAGATCATCTCTGGCTACTTCATACGTGATGTAAATGTCAACTGATTCACCACCTCAGCCCATGATGTCATTCATTATACGAAATTCCCTTCTCCGTGCTTTACTTTAATTCTGAAGCCTCCAAAGTTTCCCATGGCTGAACTTGTTAACGATGAAACAGCGGTTTGCTGTCCGTCGAGCGTGTGGCCCGTAACAGATGATGGTCTATTTTCACCAACCCCAGGTTCAGAAGACATCACCACTGTCATTATTTACGTATTTATTCACATTCTACAATGTTCCTAGAAGGGGGTTTTAGGTAACTGGGAGCACACCACAACCTCATAAATTCATGAAGAAGTTATAAATAGGTGATGTTCAGTCTTGAAACATAAACCAAGGTCTGGGGCATGCCCGGGTAGGGTTATTCATTTGATTTCATGCTTTTTCCAACACAGACAATGAGAGAACTAATTCACCAGTGGAAAAAGCAAAGGTGGGCGTGTCAGGCTTTCTGTCATGCACTTCTAGTTCCTGACAACATGTTGACACCTCCTTTCCACAAATGCTTTCCAGTCATCACTCTGTGCTTTTCTTGCTACCACAAATTATTTGAGAAATACAAAAATAATTACCGGGCACAATCCTTATATGTTCAAGGGACTTACAACCACTGAAGAGATTGTTGTTTCTGGATGAATCCATTACTTAAGAAATGTCACAGCAGCTGTGTTTTGCCTCTGTCTTTATTTTTCAGAACACACTCAGTGGTGAGCTGCCTCAGGGTCTTTGCGGGTGCTTGTTTTCTCTGCCAAGAGCAATCCTTCCCTTTGCTTGGTTGGCTTTTTCTCATCATCCAGGTCTTGGCTTGATAAGCCCTCCCCAGTCACTTACATAGGAATTTTCCTTTTGTTACTGTCTTCTCACTGCATGGTTTCCCTCAAGGCCCTGTTCACAATCTATAATTATGACTTGTTAATTATAATACATATTATGATACATGATGTGGATTACAACATCTTTGTCAGCCTTCTCCTCTATACCGGAAACTTTAAGGAGACCACTGCTTCCCTGACACGTTGCACTGGTCCTAGGTTTCAAGGTGGGCAGGTCTATGCAAACCTACTTTGAAAGTCCAAGGAATACACAAGTGGAACCTCATCAGACTGAAAAGTTTCTGCAAAAAAAAAAAAAGAAAGAAAGAAAGAAAATCCAAGGAAGCTGAGAGGCTAAACAACAAAAAAAGAGGTTGATGTATCCAGTTTCTTAGAAAGAAGGATTTTAATAGGGACTTACAAAAAGAAGCTATGCCTGTGTCTCGAGCAGCAGGGAGACAAGATGGTGGATCCCTGAGCCAGTACACCCCCAGACTCAGGACTTATATATCCCAGGGAAGGAGAGATTCGGAAGGGGTGGGTAGGACAACTGAAGAACAGAAACATCAAAGTTGGCTTATATAAGGAATCACAGACCAACTGGAAATCTTCTTAGAGGCCTTCCCGGAACTGGGATTAAACTAAAATCAACCTCCAAGCTGGAGCATCCAAGATGGAGTTGCTTTGGCCTTCACAGTCTGCCACATACTACGTGCTCGATAAATACACACAGAATGAGCACAATTGAATGAATGCACAGAGATGAGGCTAGAGAAGTCCAAGGGGTGGACTCCCCCTCTCCCTCACCTCAGTACCAACCAGAGCACATCATTGTTTGGTGGTTTTACATTTGAGCATGTGTGCAATTTTTCATTTTGATTTCTAAAGACAAAAACAAAAAGTCAAACAAACAAACAGAAAGAAAAAAAAGCTGACCTTGCTAAACTAGAGAGTTTGTCTTGCAGAATGTGAAAGACAAGGCTGGCTGGATAAAGTAAGATCCAAATATTTATACTAAAGCCATAGCAATGAAGTCAGCATGCTATTGGCACAATAGCATAAGGAGACCAAGGAAGTAGGGTTGAGTCCAAACACAGATCCGTACACAGTCACTTCATTAATGCGGCACTACTGCAATCCCACAGGGAAAGAATGGTCTCTTTAACAAATGGTGCCAGAGCCTTTGGACGTCCACATGGGATAAAACTGAACCCTGACACCTTACGTCATGCCAAAAAATTTCATTTGAGGTAGGCCATATATCTAATTGCAAAAGGTAACACCAAAAAAAAGCTTCCAGAAGAAAATATAGCATACTGTTTTCAGGACATGGGGGTGTGCACTGAATTATTATGGAGAACACGGAAAGTGCTCACCAGAAAAGAGAATACTCAGGCATTACAGTTAAAACTAAAAAAATTCTGTGTGTCAGAAAATATTATTAAGGATAAGAAAAGACAATTCACAGACATGGAAAAGATATTGGCAATGTATACCTTTCACAAAGGAGTCATACCTAAATACACCAAGAAGAAAAAGATAATCCAGTTAAACAATGGCCAACACATTTGAACAAACACTTCACAAAAGAAGATATACAAATATTTAGTAAGCATATAAAAAGGGGTGCTCAACAGGAAAAAGTGAATTAAAACCACAATGAGACACAACTACATATTCATCAGAATGGTTAAAATTTTTTTTTAATGCCGGCGATGTTACCACACATGCTGGCAGTTATATGAAGCACCTGGAATTTTCCTATCTTGTCGATGAAAGGGTGAATTGATCAAACCCCTTTTGGTCAGTTGCTTAGCAATGCCCACTGAAGCTAAATATGTACTGCGTTAGGCATGTTTTCAATTTTCTGTATCTTACCATAGCTTGATGTCTTAAACGCCTTGCTGGTCAGGAGCAGACTGGCCCTCCCAGGAGCTAGCTAATCCCTAAAGATAGGAAACAGCTACTTGGGACCATGCCTCTCCTATCCGAGCCAACCACCTCCTTTATCTAATTTCCACACACCGAGCCAATATTTCTTTCCCTTGCCCTAAATCATCCCAGAACCAGGTACCAGGCAACTAGAGACCACCCCTGCAGCCGAAAGCTCGCCAGAATTATTCAAACTAGCCAGTCCTGAAGTGTTGACTCTGCCCCTCCCGGCCCTTCCCCCGGAAACCCCAATCTAGACTGTGGCCCAGGCATTCCACCTGCTCTCGCTCCTGCCTCCTGGCCCAAATCGGTGCTCCCCATCTGGCCCTGCATGACGTGGCCTGCCTTTTTCTCTTAGGAATGGAAGTAATAAATACTTCTCTCAATGGCACTGACCTCTCTGCAACATCACTCCACCACTTCCGGACATTAAAATCCCTGTGGTACAAATGAGGCATGTGCCTATTCGGCAACTTCATTCCTAATGAAACAAGGGCCTTTGTCCTCCAAAAAGCACAAACCAGGATGCTCACACCAAGTGTACTCATAATAGCCCTAACCGGAAACAACCCGATGTCCATCAGGAATTGAACAGATAAAGAAATTACGGCAAATTATACAATGAAATACTATAAAACAACAAAAAGAATGCTAAAAGCAATACTATGGGTGAATCTTACAAGGATTCCATTGATCAGACTTAAAATAGTACGCAATGTGCACTTCCATGCATGTGAAATTCGAAACAGGCAAAACCAGTGTATGTAAATCACTTTTGCGGTGACCTTTATTCAGTTATTCAGTTACTGACTTGGTAGACAACAAGCGAGACTTACTTTTGGGATCGTGGGAGTGTCCTAAATTTTTTTAATGGGGTGATAGTTCCATACACACACACACACACACACACACACACACACACACACACAGTATATTGCTATTACTGATAGTACATTTAAGTGGATACATGTGTTATATCTCTATTTTAAAAGTGTCTTTTTTTAAGGAAAGATGAACTCAAGAAAGTTTTTAAAACTTAAAGTTATGCTCTTGGATGATGTGGATGCCCAAGTCAACAGACAGAAAGGGGGGGCTTTCAAAGCCATAGAGAGTGGCAATGCTGCAGGCTGAAAGAAGCCATTTGGATTGTATTAGAACAGTCATGTAGGAAAGTATTACAAACTTGTATTCTTTCTTAGCTGAGCTGGGCCAAACGTAAAAGCCGCTTGGATTCAAAAGTGTGCTTTTTTCCCATCCACCTCTCCCGACTTCTCCTCTCCTACATGGCTTTGCCCAACTGGCTGACCTTGTCTAGGAAGCCACTGCTGATGCTGAAGAAGAAACAGCTGGCAAGCCAGACCACCTAATGATTAGGAAAGTAGCCCAAGGCCAACAGGAGTGTGTCTGAAAACTTGGAGTGGGCATTGCCCACCTCCCCTCCATCTGTGAACACGAGGACATCAGACTGTTACAGACCAGGACTCTGGGAATAAAAGATTGTTACAATTATGTCTTAAAACAATTTGAAGTTATCATCTTAAATGTGAGGGCTTTCCTTTCCTTCCAGATATTGCAATTGTCTGCCCCTTCCTCTAAAAAAAAAACCGTCAAAGAGCATATTGCAAATTCCAAAATGTTATCCAAAATGTCAGCATGACCGGGAGATTTTGTGTCACATCAGTGGCCACGTATCAAAAATTGTTCATGTCAATCTTGAGTCGTGCTAAAACTGAGTGTAGGCTTCAAACTCAAGGTGTGTGAAGGACTATGGATTTGGGGTATAAATACTGCAATGAATTTATGTTGCTGAGAGTGGGCTTTTTGGCAGTGATGCTGATCCATCTTCCTATAATCTGGTTATAAAAACTAAACACTCCCTTTTCTCCCAGTCTCTGCCTTTTGTATTTTAATTGGCCGCAAGGAATAGCTGCCGATTTATTGGATTGGGCCATAAGAGTGATGCCTCTGATGGAAATAGGTTAAGTTAAAAAGCAGGCTGGGAGGCTGCTCTCCATTGGTGGGACATTTTAATTGTGAGACCGTGGGAGGGCCCTTAAGCAGAAATGGCCCACAAAGGGGTGTAGATCCAAAATAGAGCTGAATTCACCACCAGAGGAACAGACTTTGAGGGCTTTAGCATGGGGTAGGTGGAGTCTTAACGACAGAGGTCTCCAAGGGAAAGAGGGTTAACGAGACATTCACATTCGAGCTTGGTCATCGGATAACGTCCGCAGTTAGGAAAGAAAAAAATGCCGGCCAGAGGTGGGGAGATGTTTGCTGAGGGAAGCTGTATCTTCCACACAGAAGCGGGAATGGAGGATGACTTTGACAAGGAAGGAGCTTGGCTTCCTTCTTTCTTTCTTTTGCAATACCTTCATAGACTCTTGCTCCTTTTCCCCACTTATCAAAGTCCTCACCTCTGGGAAGTATTGGGGGACATGCCCAGGCCCTGAGAACAAGGTCCCTAAGTCCTTCCAACCTCACCAGGCCTCCACTGTCTCCACCTATTCCGGCAAAATTCCCTGCATTCAAGTGAACTAAGGCACAAGCGTTATTTTTTTTTAGATGGATCGGGGAATATGTTTACTCTTCTGTACTTGCCTAGAGATGGGCTAAAAGGTCATTTCAAATAATTATCACCTGTTAATGGAGCAGATAGCAATCACCAAATCAGGCAGGCCACGCCAGTCGGAATCTCTGTAGCTAATTCACTTTCATGCCTGGACAATTTGTTCTAACTATAGTAAATGTCATAAGGGTCATTTATATTCTTTGCTTTTCAAGGTATCCAAGAAACTGAGTTTCTAAAGGACTTTTATTCCACAGGAAGCTATTCCTACCAAAGCTGTGAAAATTGGCATGGACCCAAAGACCTAACTTTGACCCCTTATCCCCAGTCATGTCTTTTTGATTTCTACCTCTTAACGTTGCTTGGGCTATACCCCTCACCTGCAGTCCCCTCCCTACCTGGGCCACAAAGGTTTTCTCTAACAGTAGTGTATGTATGCATAGAGAAAGAGCACTAGATAGAGATTATGCTGCTGTAGTAGCAGTGCTATACATGGAACAGATGGTTCATCAATCTCTCTCCATTTCCTAATGAATCAAATCCAAAGAAGTGGAAAGTAGATTATAGTTACCACCTTCCTTACTCTGTCATCCTGGCAACCATTTCCCTTATCTTCTTCTACCCATTACGTTGCTCCTTTTAATAAGGATTCTAAGGGAGCTGCCCACACTAGGAAAATCCACCTCTCCCCAGGAAGTCAATTACCCATATGGCAGGTGTTACCTCTGTGGATGGGTCATTACTTTTAGGAGGAGATGTGAAGAGCCCATTTACTCTGAGGAAATGAGGGGAGAGTTTGGAGGCAACACCACATAATCACTTCATTTGGAGTGGCTCTAGGCTTGCATAGAAGCACCTTTGATTGAAAGGGAAAAAGCAATTAAAGACAGTTGGCAGAATGTTCTTACAAATCAATGAAGTCATTCAATCGGTCCATTAAAAAATGACCAGCTTTTGAAAGTATGATTTAATCCCAGTGAGAAGAGAAAAAAATGCAAAGATTGGTATCCATAAGTAGAAAAAAAAATACACCATTAGAAATTCCCAAGATTTAATCAGTTATCCAGTTCCATTTTGCTTTTCAATTATTCTGCCTTCTTCTATTAATAATATATTGGCAAATGTGTCATTCGTTTTACACACCCAGCATCTTAATCCCTCTTAGCATTTGACAAGTTCCCACCTTCTTGGGGGTAGGTGGGGAGGGGGTGTTGGCATGTTGGCAGAGAAGGGTAAAGACTGCTCCCACTACCAGGGCTGAAAATGCTAGATACTTCCTTTCCCAGCCTCCCTTGCACCTTCAGCTCAGACATGTGACCTGCCCTTCCCAGTCAAAACACATCTTTGTTCACACCAGGGATAGGAATACCAGAAGCAAGCAGCCAGGGAACTCTCTGTCATTCCAGTAGCCCAGGTGTGCTCCCCAGAACCAGAACCAGAAATGTAGGGAAATTCCTCCAACGTGAGAACACTAGCTACCGGGAGACTGGAGCATCAGTCAAAAAGGATGGTGGAAAGGGGCAGAAAGACAACACCGATCTATAAATGGCACCATTTCGCGCGGAGGCAAATGAGTTCAACTTGCAGCAGAAAGGGCCTCGGATAGGGTTAGTCCTAAACAAATTAGAAATTTGCTTCCAGTGTAATGCTCCCTTCATTCCTTTGTTACCTCCCCACACTGTCCTGAATGCCTAACAGGATTGAGCGACCAGATGCCCACTAAGAGCTGCCCTCTTGTGTCCCCCAACTCTCCCCACCTTCACAGCACTTTTCTCCTCCCCCTGTAAACAGTTGAGCACTCTGTTATCACTCACTTATAACTAGATGGCAATTAGAGGCCAAGGTGTCTTATCTGAAGCCCTTGGAGCCAGATGTGTGCTGAAATTCAGAATTTCGCAGCTTTCAAAAAGATAATACACTGCATCTGCTTTACATTATATTAAAAACCCTGAAGGATCTTGGGGCGGCACCCCGTGATCAAAGCCATTAATATTTCTGCAGCAAGACACATGAATATTCAGACTAAGTAGGGAAAATAATGATTATAAATAGCCTCTCATCAGTTCAGGTCAGGTTTTCCAGCAAAAGAGTTCCAAAAAACTTCAGGTTTGCAGAACTTTTGAATTTTGGAGTTGCTTGTGAGGACTGTGGACCTTTACTGACACACCTTTTCACCCACCAGACTGAACTGGCTCCCTATCTAGCCATAAAATCTGGGGTCTCACTGCAATGTTTGACAAAATAAAAGATGGATGAACCAAAAAGAGAACTGTTGAAGAATCAAAATGATGCCACGTTTCTTCTCCAAAATGCTGCCTTCCTTGGGGCAACTGGCGAATCTGATAAACTAATACGTGAGCAGGCAGATTTCTTCAGTAAAAGATAGTGGTTTTCAGTTTTGCTGGATCCAGACAGTCTCAGTTGCAACTACCTACCTCTGCCACTATAGTGTAAAAGTAAATGAACAGTTGTGACTGTGTTTCAATAAAACTGTATTTATAATAACAGAAGGGTCAGAGTTGGCCCACAAGCCACATTTTCTGACTCCTGAACTAATTCATGCAAATGTTTTATGTGATGACTGAAATTTGTTCAGCAAACACTTACGGGGCTTCTCCCACGTGCTGGGCATTGTTCTCAAGCTGGAAATTCAGCAATGGCTAAGACACAAGTTGTTGCCATCAGAGAGCTCACATTCTAGCTGATTCTAGAAATTAAACTCTTCAGATCTTTTTTTCTGTTTTTATTTTTATTTATTTATTTTATTTCCTTTTTATTTGTTTGTTTATTTATTTATTTATTTATTTATTTATCTATTTTTTGAGTTGGAGTCTCACTCTGTGGCCCAGACTGGAATGCAGTGGCCACTCCCAGCCACCACAGCCTCGACCCGCCGGGCTCCGGCGATCCTTCCGCCTCAGCCTTCTGAGTAGCCGGAATTACAGGCAGGCGCTACCACACCCGGCTGATTTTTTGATTTATTGTAGAGATGAGGTCTCGCTGCCCAGGCGGGTCTCGAACCCGCGGGCTCAGGCAATTCACTCACTCAGCCTCCCAAAGCGCGAGATTACAGGCTGAGCCACCGAGCCCGGTTTATTTATTTATTTATTTTTATTATAAAGATGTGGGGTACAATTCAGGGTTAGGTATGCAAACATTGATCATGCAGGCACCCTTGTTGATGAGATATGCCCCTCCCTTCCCTTGCAGTTTCCCTCAACTGCCAATCTCACCGCCCTCCCCGCCGCCCCCAGACAGTTTCCCACTACCGACAATCCCTTTATTATAGTATTATAATTGTTCAAGGTTCACTTATGAGTGAGAACATATGGTACTCTGTTCTTTGTTTCTGTGATAGATCACTAAGTACGATTGACTCTAAATTATTCCATCCAAGTTACTGTGAAGTCCGTATGTTTGTCCTTGTTTATGGCTGCATAATATTTCATTGTGTATATGTACCACATTTTTTTTTAATCCAGTCCAGCTTTGATGGGCAGCATGGTTGGTTCCATGTTTTTGCTATTGTGAATAGAGCTGCAACAACATACGTGTGCAGGTATCTTTTTTGTAGAATGATTTGAGTTCCTCCGGGTCTATTCCCAATAGGGGTTTGCTGGGTCATATGGAAGGTCAATTTCTAGTTCTTTCAGAAATCGCTACACTGTCTTCCAAAGAGGTTGCACTAGTTTGCATTCCCACCAGCAGTGTAGAAGCATTCCTTTTTCTCCACATTCTTGACAGCATCTGTTGTTGTTTGTCTTATTAATGATGGCCATTCTTACTGGAGTTAGGTGGTATCTCAATGTGGTTTTGATTTGCATTTCTCTGATAATGAGTGAAGCCGAGTATTTTTTCATGTGTCTGTTGGCTGCCCATATATTTTCTTTTGAGAAGTGTCTATTCATGTCTCTTGCCCACTTTTTAATTGGGCTGTTTGTTTTTTTCCTTCAGCGAGTTTGAGCTCCTAGTAGATCCTAGATGTTAGGCCTTTGTCAGATATACAATTGGCATATATATATTCCCATTGTGGGCTGTCTCCCTGCTCTCTTGATGGTTTATTTTTGCTTTGCAGAAGCTTGTTAGTTTGATGAGGTCCCACTTGTCTATCTGATTTCTTAAGGTATGGGCATTTAGGGTTCTGAACAGGAATTGGTTGCCAGGTTCAATTTCCATCAGATCATCTCAACTCTTTGCTTCACTTTGCTTTTACAAAAATGGGAACTTTTTTTTAGAAATGTGAACTCCATTTCGAAAGAAATAAAGTTGTGCAGGCTTATTGCAAAAATATGTATTTTAGAAACTGAAAGTGTCTCATAATTTCTTGTGTGTCATCCCAAGCCCACTGTCTAGAGATCATGTCGTCATGGCAGTTTGGTGCATAAACCTTCAGATACTTTTTTCCTATGCATTTACCACCATGTAGGTAATATCTTCCCCAAATCAGATTATATTATAATACTTGTGTCTAACTCTGCCTTTTAGATTTTTGTGTGTGTGTCTATGCACATAAATTCATCCTCATTTTTTTTATTTGTAGTATTTCACAGACTAGATATGATGCAAATTATTGCCTATTGTTGAGAAATTGAGTGGTTTCTAATTGCACTCTCAGAGGCAATACCATCACCTTGTGCTCAAATGGTAGTTTCTAAATACCATTCTCCAATAAAGGAATAAAGGTTCCTTGGAGAAATGGCTGAGGACTGGGCAGGGAAGACAAAAACTAAAAGCGGAATTTCTAGAAAAATTGCTCAAGATGGGGCAAGATGGCGATGGCATAGGTGAACTGGTGAGATTCTCTGAACGTGAGTTCCCAAAAAGGCTGTTACTTCTCTTCCCCCATCCCCCAGCCCACCACCAACCGTGCTGGTGCCAGGCCCGGGAACTTCAGTCCCACGCAAGGCCAGATATTGTGCCCCCCCACTGCTGCTGTTCTACTCGTGTGTGGAAGTCTCCGGTCCCAGCCCCCTCCAGATCCCTCCCCGGCTGCACTGTCTCCAAGCCCACCGGCACCCGGCCGCTGGTCACACAGGGAGGCTCTGGGCACCCGCCCCTCAGAGACACTGGTACCATTTCTGGCTGAAGTACTTTGTAGGGGGGCCCAGAGCCACTCTCGCTACCCACAGCCTGCCCTTTGGAACTTTGGAGCTCTGGAACTCCGGGTCTACCCTGGCTGAGGCACTCAGCGTGAGACCCCAAATCAGAGAACCCAGACAAGTGAAGAAAAACAGATCTGGGTAAACTACCTCACTATTCTCCAGGCAGAGACTTCCATTGCCCCGCCCACCTATCAACAAACTTTACCTCATTTCCTAAGGCCAGATATTGCAGCGTGCGGGGGACTTTTGGGTCCTTGCTCCCTCCGGCTCTCTCCCCGGCTCCATTGTCTCCAGCCCGGCACCCGGCACCACCGGTCACACAGGGAGGCTCTGGCCGCCCGCCCCTCAGAGACTCCAGTCCCATTCCTGGCTGAAGTACCCTGTGGGGGACCCAGAGCCACTCTCGCCGCCCACTGCCTGACCTTTGGAGCTCTGGAACTCCAGGCCCACCCTGGCTGAGGCACTCAGTGCGAGACCCCAAGCCGGGAGACCCAGACAAGTGGAGAAAAACAGATCTGGGTAAACTACCTTGCTATTCTCCAGGCAGAGACTTCCATTGCCCCACCCACCTATCAACAAACTTTATCTCAGTTCCTAAGGCAGCAGTGTGAAACAGGAGACAAAGCCCCACACCTACGCTGCAACGAAAAACAAAAGGGAGAGGCTGGAATTGGAGATCACAGAAGTGACTCTAGTCTGATGGCTTATTTTGACTTATGATTTTATCATTGAAACTGTTGGTTTAGATTACGTTTGGTGTTTACCTTCTGACTTAAACTGTTTCTTGATTTTATTGGCCTGTCTCTGTGTAGCTATCAGTATTCTTTAGGGAATCTTTCTTACCTGTCTTTCTTCACTTCTTCCCGGCCCTGTGTCTCTCTCTCACCTGATAGTTGGTATGTATATCTGTTTTCCCTCTCGCACTTCTCTCTTTAGCTTATTTTGACTTATGATTTTATCATTGTAACTGTTGGTTTAGATCACGTCTGTTGTTTACCTTCTGACCTACACGGTTTCTCGATTTTATTGACCTGTCTCTGTATAGCTATCAGTACTCTTTAGGGAATCTTTCTTACGTGTCTTTCTTCACCTCTTCCTGGCCCTGTGTCTCTTTCTCACCTGATAGTTGGTATGTATATCTGTTTTCCCTCTCACACTTCTCTCTTTCTAACTCCCTATTTTCCTCCATTATTTTCCTCTTTTATATGCCCCCTTTTTAAATCTAGGGACCAAGACTGCATACTGCTGAATAGACAGACTGTAAAGCAGAGGGAAAAGTGAACAAAGCCAGAAGACCCTCATAAGGAAGAACAGGTCATTGCAGAAGAGAAATAAAAGCAACCCCACCTTCCCTCAAAAACAGAATTGAAGAGGGGGAGGGAAAGGGGGAGAGGGAGAAAAATCTACAGAAATGAAGAAAAAACCAAAAGAAGAGTATGGGTCTCTCCCAGACGCCTGAGAGAGCAGACACTGAGAAAACTGACTTTGGAATGCAAACAATGAAAAGTCCCCAGAATGAAGGGTCTCAAACTGCAAATGTAGATATCAAAACAATAATGGAGAGATTAAAAAGAATTGAGGAGACACAAGAAGAAACTAGGAAGGAGCTGATATCTGAGATAACAGTAATAAA